>NC_042989.1:4158680-4266180 GCF_901001165.1 Salmo trutta
TGATGTCACAGGCTGCCCTGGCTGCATTATCTCCTATTCAAGCAGGGTGTGTGTGTGTGTGTGTGTGTGTGTGTGTGTGTGTGTGTGTGTGTGTGTGTGTGTGTGTGTGTGTGTGTGTGTGTGTGTCTGTGTGTGTGTGTGTGTGTGTGTGTGTGTGTGTGTGTGTGTGTGTGTGTGTGTGTGTGTGTGTGTGTGTAGTGGGAGGGTGTGTGGGTGTATGTGTGTATGTGTGCATGTGTGTTTGTTTGTGTGGAGGGTGGTGTGTGTGTGTGTGTGTGTGTGTGTGTGTGTGTGTGTGTGTGTGTGTGTGTGTGTGTGTGTGTGTGTGTGTGTGTGTTTGTGTGTGGATACAAGGTTTAGATCTAATCTTAATCTGCTGTAACTGAAACTATAATTCTGTGGGACACTCAAACAAAGGAGTACTGTGTTTTATGCACTATTAATAATGTAATACAATACATAACAATAAATGTATGGTCAGCACAATGCTAGCAGTTCCATCTTATTAAATTATATACAGTATTACACTAAAGTCTTCTAAGACTGAATTATAGTAATGATATATATTACATTAGTTTCCCTCTCACAAAGACCAGAATGGTATCCTGAACATGCTACAATAGCCCAGCATGGGACAACAGTTCTAAATTATTTATTCCATAGCTGGTAGATGGCATCAGCCACCTGCTCTCTGATTGTCAGGGCTATTGTTGTGAGACCAAACTAGATACAGTACCATAGGATTCCCCTAGGGATTTCCCCACAGGCAATCAAGTAAATGAATGCTCTCTGTTGAATAACTACCACAAAACAAGCCTACAATAGTTATTCTACAATGTGAAGGCCACAGTTATTAGCTATTTTGATCTGTAACTTGTTTCATTACAGTTCAAACTATTATTTCTTATTTTAGGTTCAAATGTTCTCTTGAACTCTTCAATTCTCGTGTACCCTCCTTACATTGTGCAGTACTCATGGCTGCACAATGAATTTACGTGCGGGGACAATAAAGTTGTAAGGGTATTTGATAGCTCCTGCCTGAATGTATGTGAATACAGTTATTGTCTCCCTCTCCCAGACGCCCACTTTATGACGTAGTTGGAGAAGTCTCAATCAGCCTATTGTCTGACTGACTGTGGAGAGAGTGAAACATTGGACAAGAAACCAGTTGCAGGACAACACACATCTGAGTCCAGTTAATACTCACTACCTTGTCTGTATACAGTAGCTTCACAATACTAATGACCGTGGTGTTAAAAAGCTTAAAGGGGAGTGGAAACACTTTAGATTGACAGTTACAGTTAGCTGGCGTTCTAGTGTTTCCCTTCCCCTTTAAAGGCTATAGATTGGATGGAACATGGAAGTGTTTGTGTTAAAATGATAAAGGGATACTTCGGGATTTTATCTACTTCCCCAAGAGTCAGATGAACATGTGGATACCATTTTTATGTCTCTGTGTCCAGTACGAAGGAAGTAAGAGGTCGTTTCGCAAGCTAGTAGATACCCATAGACTTCCAGTTGTTGCGCTAACGCTAGTTAGCACTGGCTCGCGAAACTACCTCCAACTTACTTCATACTGAAAACAGAGACGCTCATTTCCAAAATCCCTTTAAAAAACCCTCAACACTGTTAAAAAAACTATCCTAAAGAGTTAGCAACAATTCACTTTTGTTTGGGGGAAAAAGTCTACATCAACTACCATAACTTGCTCATCCACTGATTTGTCACTAATGTCGGACACTAATGTTGGGCGAATAGGCCTGGCTCCCAGTCGGCATTCCAATTCATCCCAAAGGCGTTCGATGGGGTTGAGGTCAGGGCTCTGTGCAGGCCAGTCAAGGTTTTCAACACTGATCTCGACAAACCACGGTGCACTGGGGCATTGTCATGCTGAAACAGGAAAGGGCCTTCCCCAAACTGTTGCTACAAAGTTGGAAGCACAGAATCGTCTATAATGTCATTGTATGCTGTAGCGTTAAGATTTCCTTTCACTGGAACTAAGGGGCCTAGCATGAACCATGAAAAACAGCCACAGACCATTATTCCTCATCCACCAAACTTTACAGTTGGCACTATGCATTGGGGCAGGTAGCATTCTCCTGGCATCTGCCAAACCCAGATTCGTCCATCAGACTGCCAGATAGTGAAGCGTGATTCATCACTCCAAAGAACGCGTTTCCACTGCTCCAGAGTCCAATGGCGGCAAGCTTTACACCACTCCAGCTGACGCTTGGCATTGTGCATGGTGATCTTAGGCTTGTGTGCCCGATGAACAGTTCTGGTGCTGATGTTGCTTCCACAGGCAGTTAGGAACTCGGCAGTGAGTTTATGTGGCCTACCACTTCGCAGCTGAGCCGTTGTTGCTCCTAGATGTTCCCACTTCACAATAATATCACTTACAGTTGACCGGGGCAGCTCTAGCAGGTCCGAAATTTGATGAACTGACTTGTTGGAAAGGTGGCATCCTATGACGGTGTCACGTTGAAAGTCACTGAACACTTTAGTCAGGCCATTCCACTGCCAATGTTTGTCTATGGGGATTGCATGGCTGTGTGCTTACACACATGTAAGCAACGGGTGTGGCTGAAATAGCTGAATCCACTAATTTGAAGGGGTGTCCACATACTTTTGTATATAAAGTGTATCTGGGACCAGGCTATTACAGCACCACCTTCCTGTATAAAACACACAATAGAATGAATATCATTTAGTACTTGGTAGCTTGTCATATGCAGCACAGAAAGCCCTTTATTCTTTCAGGACCACAGCAGCTATTCTTCTAAAAGTTTTTTTCTGACAGACTATATATACACTAGACTAGTGCTCGTCACACCATTTCAGTACTACACTACAGGACCCTGTTAGTCTGGCAGTTCTGACTGAAAAAGCTTTTAAAGTAAAAATAGAAGAAAAAAAGTACATGCATTGCATGTTGCTGGTATTGAGGGCAGAAAACTCATAAGGTTTCTCTGAATAAACTGTACATTCATCTAGTGTATGAAGGAGCTGTCCAGTCCTGAACTCAGAGGGAGTTATTGTGCTATTTTAGGGGAATCAGTAGGCTTATCGGGTCGGCAGGTAGCCTAGCGGTTAGAGTGTTGGACTAGTAACCAAAAGGTTGCAAGATCAAATCCCTGAGCTGACAAGGCAAAAATCTGTCATTCTGCTCCTGAACAAGGAAGTTAACCTGCTGTTCCTAGGCCATCATTGAAAATAAGAATTTGTTCTTCACTGACTTGCCTAGTTAAGTAAAAATATACTGTATAGGACAATTCTAAACCATGACAATATCTACTTGGCATCTGACATCAGGTCACTTGCAGCTGGTCTCGTTTTCTCCAGTATTATATATTAGACGATTAATTCAATTTAGTTTGCCGTACAGTAGGTAAGCACTACAATATGGATGTAGCCTAAGTGGCAAACACAAATCCCATCAACCCCAGAGTAGAAGTCATTTACATGAGTGATGTAGTACTTTAAGCGATCTTAAGACATGATGATACCTTTGGCAAGAAGCATGCTGTAGAGTAGTCCAGCTCTAAAGGTTTCTGCAGGTCACCAGGGACCACTGTAAAAGCCCACTCACTCTGTTGCTCCATTTACCTGACAGCAACAGTACTTTGTAGTCCTGACAAGCATAGAATAATGATATAGGGCTATAGGGCTTGGACTGATTCTGCACTTGGACTTCAACCAGTCAAGTTTGATAAGGCAACATCTGAACTTGCACAGGAAACAGTGACATCTGGCGCTTGGCTTTACAATGACAGAAAATAAGTAAATATATTCAATGATTTATGTGTGTGGGGGTGAGAGGGAGAGAGAGAGAGAGGAGGCGGGGGGTCAGCTGTAAGAGCTTGCGCTAATCTACCTCCCAGAGAGTGTCAGCAGCAGCTGCCAGGTCCTCTCAGGGTAGAGCTCACAGACTCAGTGATCTATAGTTTACAGCTTAAAGCTTACAGATTGATATGATCTCATGTATGGAGACTGACAGAATAATCACCACTCTCTCACATCTACAGAAGAGGTTGGTGGGAGGACCTATAGGAGGACGGGTCCATTGTAATGGCTGGGGCTCATTGTAACGGCTGGAATGTAATAATGGAACGGAGTCAAATGCGGTTTCCGTGTGTGATACCGTTCCATTTATTACATTCCAGTCAGTACAATGAGCCTGTCCTACTATAGTTCCTCCCACCAGCCTCCTCTGGAGCCTAAATATCCTGCAAATGTATGAATTAATGAAAATGAATGCAACACAAGACATGTCTGGTCAGAAAGGGCAACTGGGCTCTATATAGAGCCATATGACATAGAAATGTCAGTGGCACTTCACAAATCCTCAGAGCAAACTGCATACAACCTGTTAGTGCTAAGCTGATTGTGAGGGACCAGAATGAACTCAGTGGGTTCTCTCCCAATGCTTATCACTGTGGTTCCTGTAAGTGAGGGTAGTGATCCCACACGGAAGGAGATGGCTGCCATTTTACGGGCCCCTAACCAACTATGCAATTTTGTGTGATTTTTCACATTGTTTGTAAAATATTTTGTACATAATGTTGCTGTTACTGTCTTTTATAACCGAAAAGAGCTTCTGGATATCAGAACAGCGATTACTCACCTCGAACTGGACTAAGATTTTTTCTTCAATGAGTCCGACGCAAAGGATATACTGCTTCTTTGAGACCAGGCCCAAATTCCTGTCATTTGCATGAAGAAAAGACGGAAATACAGGGAGCGGAGATCGGGGTGCCTTGTGAGAATTCGTCAGCGTGTGGGTAACCTGCCTCTACCATCCGTTCTATTGGCCAACGTGCAATCACAGGAGAATAAACTGGATGATCTCCATTCGAGACGAACCTACCAACGGGACATTAAAAACTGTAATATCTTATGTTTCACCAAGTCGTGGCTGAACGACAACACGGATAATATACAGTTGGCTGGGTTTTCTGTGCATCGGCAGGACAGAACAGCTACATCTGGTAAAAAGAGGGGCAGGGGTGTGTGTCTATTTGTCAATAACAACTGGTGCGCGATGTCTAATGTTAAGGAAGTCTCAATACCTCAAGCGAGCAAGGTATTGCTCACCTGAGGTAGAGTACCTCATGATAAGCTGTAGACCACAATATCTACCACAAACGAATGCTTGCACTAAGACCGCACTCAATGAGCTGTATAAGGCCATAAGCAAACAAGAAAATGCTCATCCAGAAGCGCCACTCCTAGTGGCCGGGGACTTTAATGCAAGCAAAATTAAATCCGATTTACCTAATTTCTACCATGTCACATGTGCGACCAGAGGGAAAAAAACAACAACCTCGATACCATCGTTACTCCACATACAGAGACGCATACAAAGCTCTCCCTCGCCCTCCATTTGGCAAATATGACCATAATTCTATCCTCCTGATTCCTGCTTACAAGCAAAAACTAAAGCAGCAACTACCAGTGACTCGCTCAGTACGGAAGTGGTCAAATGACGCGGATGCTACGCTACAGGACTGTTTTGCTAGCACAGACTGGAATATGTTCTGGGATTCCCAATGGCATTGAGGAGTATACCACCTCAGTCACCAGCACCATCATTAAATGCATCGATGACGTCGTCCCCACAGGGACCGTACGTGCATATCCCAACCAGAAGCCATGGATTACAGGCAACATCCGTACTGAGCTAAAGGCTAGAGCTGCCGCTTTCAAGGAGCGGGACACTAAATCCCACTATACTCTCAGACGAACCATCAAACAGGCAACGCATCAATACAGGACTAAGATTGAATCTTACTACACCGGCTCTGATGCTTGTCGGATGTGGCAGGGCTTGCCAACTATTACGGACTACAAAGGGAAACCCAGCCGTGCGCTGCCCAGTGACGCGAGCCTACCAGACGAACTAAATGCCTTTTATGCTCGCTTCGAGGCAAGCAACACTGAAGCATGCATGAGAGCATCAGCTGTTCCGGATGACTGTGTGATCACGCTCTCCATAGCCGATGTGAGCAAGACCTTTAAACAGGTCAATATTCACAAGGTCGTGGGGCCAGACGAATTACCCGGACGTGTACTCAGAGCATGTGCGGACCAACTGGCAAGTGTCTTTACTGACATTTTCAACCTCTCCCTGACCAAGTCTGTAATACTTACATGTTTCAAGCAGACCACCATAGTTCCTGTACCCAAGAAAGCGAAGGTAACTTGCCTAAATGACTATCGCCCCGTAGCACTCACGTTGGTAGCCATGAAGTGCTTTGAAAGGCTGGTCATAGCTCACATCAACACCATCATCCCGGAAACCCTTGACCCATTCCATTCGCATACCGCCCCAACAGATCCACAGATGATGTAATGTCAATTACACTCAGCGTTCAACACCATAGTGCCCACAGTGCTCATCACCAAGCTAAGGACCCTGGGACTAAGCACCTCCCTCTGTAACTGGAACCTGGCCTTCCTGACGGGCTTCCCCCAGGTGGTAAGGGTAGACAACAACACATCTGCCACATCTGATCCTCAACATGAGGGCCCCTCAGGGTTGAATGCTTAGTCCCCTCCTGTACTCCCTGTTCACCCACGCATGCTCTTGGCCAAGCACGACTCCAACACCATCATTAAGTTTGCAGACGAACACAACACTGGTCACCGGCAATGATGAAACAGCCTTTAGGGAGAAGGTCAGAGGCCTGGCAGTGTGGTACCAGGACAACAACCTCGCCCTCAACGTAAGCAAGACAAAGGAGCTGATCGTGGACTACAGGAAAAGGAGGGCCGAACACGCCCCCATTCACATCGACAGGGCTGAAGTGGAGCGGATCGAGAGTTTCAAGTTCCTTGGTGTCCACATCACCAACAAACTACCACGGTCCAAACACACCAAGACAGTCATGAAGAGGGCACGACAACACCTTTTCACCCTCAGGAGACTGAAAAGATTTGGCATGGGTCCTGCCATCCAGGACCTATATACTAGGCAGTGTTAGAGGAAGGCCCAAAAAATTGTCAAAGACTCCAGTCACCCAAGTCATGGACTGTTCTCTCTGCTAACGCACAGCAAGCGGTAACAGAGCACCAAGTCTAGGTCCAAAAGCCTCCTTAACAGCTTCTACCCCCAAGCTATAAGACTGCTGAACAATTTACCAAATGGCCACCCCGACTATTTACATTGACCTCCCCCCTCCTCTTTGTTTTTACTCACCGTTTATTATCTATGCATAGTCACTTTACTCCTACCTACATGTACAAATTACCTCAACTAACCTGTACCGCCGCACATTGACTCGGTACCGGTACCCCCTGTATATAGCCCCTTTATTGTTATTTTATTGTGTTACTTTTGTTTATTTATTAAATATTTTCTTAATTCTATTTCTTGAACTGCATTGTTGGTTAAGGGCTTGTAAGTAAGCATTTCACGGTAAGGTCAACACCTGTTGTATTCGGCACATGTGACGAATACAAT
Organism: Salmo trutta; assembly: GCF_901001165.1. NCBI lineage: Eukaryota > Metazoa > Chordata > Actinopteri > Salmoniformes > Salmonidae > Salmo > Salmo trutta. The sequence continues at coordinate 4,166,143 of NC_042989.1, forward strand.
TTGATTTGATTTGAAACCCTTCACTGGCAGTGTTTCTTTACATCCTCCTTTAGACCACTATCAGCAGCCATAAAAGCCACAAGGGCTCAGTCAGTCATGTCATTCTGAAAGCAAGAGGGTCTGGGGTGGGCTGGGCTAGTCATACACACCACTCTACTCTCCGGTCTCTCCTGGCAGTAAAAGACACGTCAGTGGTAACCTGAGAGTCCCCATCCATCCGTATGAGGTGGAGGATCTGTTGGACTGGATGGATTCCATGGTGCTCTAGTCTAATGTTATGCAATGGTTCTGCTAAATGTTTGGATTAAATGACATGGACAGCACTGTCTATGAATGTTCCATTTCAATACTTAGTCATTAACCATACGCAAACATGTTTCAGCCAAAAGCAGTGTGTAAATGGTATGTAGATTCCCAATGTCTGAGGCCAAATGTTTCCCAAGGGCAAGTGACAGAGAATTTATGTTGACTCTCAGGAAGCACAAATGAATTACCAAGCCTGAAGTTGGGCAGACTACAGGATAAATCCTGTTATAATTTCACATGGTTCTGTAGCATAGCGTACTAGACTTGCTTCCAGTCGAAGAGCCCAACCAAAAAACATGTCAGGAAGAGAATTACGTATATCATCATCAAGATGACCATTCAATCCGTCAGTACCCCAACAGCCTGACAGAAGGTGGTAACTTTCTCCACAGGAAATCTCCTTTTTGTGACAAGATGTTGTGTTCCCTGTAAGTTCTGGGTTGTGTTCATAAGGCACCAAACGAAAGAAAACAGACAAACAGAGCGGGAGTACCTGGACATTTTCTGTTGCATGCCCAAATGAACTAGCTACTTCAACGTTGGTCTCCACAATGCACGACACTACCCTGGCCTGAAGTCTACCATTATGTTGATCTGTTCCAGATGTGACCTACCTACAGAATACCTCTTTCTTTCAGCCACAAGCTATGGAAACTCAGTAACCTCCGCTACTGGTAGAGCTGTGTACCTTCTGTACATTCATAGAATGGGGGCCCTTTCCAGCTTTAGGGTGGGGCCCTTTCCAGGTTTAGGATGCGTCCCAAATCACAACCTATTACCTACGTTTGTAGTGCACTACATTTGACCAAGGCCCATGGTGCTCTGGCCAAAAGTAGTGCACTATATAGGAAATAGGGTGCCATTTGGGACACAGACTTGGTTGTGATTGAGGGAATAAGAATGTCAGCAATGCAGTAGCTTATTAGAAAGTAGCCAATTAGGTGTTAAAAAAAATATATTAGTGGGTAAAATATTATGAATGGACATTTCAGGGAAAGAGGAAGGATAGAGAACTGCATCTTGTGTAACTTCTGTAAATGTAGCCTACATGAATAGGCTTTTGATCACTGTTGAGTTTACCTGTCAAGCACTCAAACATGCAGGTGGATGTCAAACATATAGGCCAACCCCCTGTTTGGTAAGATGTACACACAATAGATTGTCATTGACTAAGCAAAGGAAGCTTTACCTTACACTGACATTGAGCCAGGTTAGCACATGCCCACTTCAAGCCTGGGCATGCCAAACATGCTGACCACACTGCTCTGTTGCAAAATAAATGTACACATACATGTTATTCAATCATTGCACCCACACAGCTCGCGCACGCCAACGAGCGTCTGCGTTGCCAAGCGCTAAAATAGAAGTCAATTCTATTTGTGACGCTGGACGCGGTGCAAGTCCTGCCTCTCCCATCTCCTCATTGGTTTGTAGAAGCAGATACCCATCTCCTCATTGGTTATACCCACGTGGGTAATTGAAAGATGAACTGAGGTCGGTCGGTCAGTTGTGGTAATACACTTTATTATTAAAGTTAGATGCCAATTGCCATATAAAGTCCAAAGGAGAAAAAGCCTTGAAGGTGGAGAGATGACTATAAACGATTCGGTTGACAGTTTTATGTGTGGATTAATTGTCCGAGTGGAGGACCTTTTCAGGTAAAATAAAAACTCAACGTTTATATCCCAGGACAAATTAGCTAGCAACAGCAAGCTTGCTAAATATGACAAATTAGCTAGCAACAGCAAGCTTGCTAAATATGACAAATTAGCTAGCAACTGCAAGCTAGCTAGCTAAATTGCCATAAATGTTTAATGTTTTTCGACGTGTTTGTTTTGATATTTCAACCTGCGTGAGGTGATCGCGTTTGGTGTGGGGGACAAAATCAATTTGCGCACGATGGCGCACGATGGCGCACGCGGACGGACGTGCGCATCCGTTTTGGGCATGGTGTAAGCAAAAGGTTTGAGACTAAGATTTCAAACAAAAACAAAAACACACACAAACACACAAATACACTGGCACTCAAACATGCACGCTGACACACACACACACACAGAGGAAAGTTTTAAAACTATAGATAGCCTTTATCGTTCCTATGTTCAGTCAACATCACATCTTTCTCAAAGACTATGATTTATTCACAAAAATGAATTAATAAAAATACCAAGCTTTGCACTTAACATCTCACAACCTATACAATTCAGACACTGTTCTGCTATGTATAGTTTAAGAGATCATCTCCACCTCAAAAACCACATGATGATTAACTCTTGAACGTCATGGCAAAATGTAGATTTCCTCTTAAATAGACATGCCCAAAAGTAATTATTATCCACGAGATGGCAATAAACAATAACTAGTAATGCTGCATAGTTCTAGAAAGGTCTGGAACTCACCTTTCTGGTAAAACTGTCTATAAATTGATGAGGTGTACTCACGTTTGGGGACACAAACTCAAGTACATAGTACAAATATTATGAAAATATCATATGATTTTTTTTCAGATTCAACAAAAGTTGGGGAAGGATGACTGAAATGATTTCAAAATATAGTAACAATCAAATTATAAATTACTTAGTGTAAGAGTTCACCTTTCTTATAACTGTAAAATAAATATGATCATATTTAGGGACTACAAATTTGGCCCCATTTCATATAACTGATAGAGCATTTTCTGCCAAGCCTCCTCTGAGCAACGCAGAGACACCATTCAAATGTCTGTAGGCTCGTTACAACTTCAACTTCCCTCTGTGACCAAGATAAAGTGGTCGTGTTTCAATTCTACAAAATTATTTTGTATTTTGTCATGTCGAGAGATCTAAATCTGGCTGAGAATATCACAGTGAGATATCAGGTTGCTAGATTGGCTGCTAGATTGAATCCCTGAGCTGACATGGTAGAAATATGTCATTCTGCCCCTGAACAAGGCGATTAACCCACTGTTCCTAGGCCGTCATTGTAAATAAGGTGTTCTTACCTGACTTGATAAGTTAAATAAAGGATAAAAAAGTACATGACTGCTGGATTTGCTAAACTGTCCTTTAATATGCCGTCTCCCAGGCTGGGCTACGTCACTCCAAGGAAGAGGAAATCTATTCTTTGACTGGATAGGCCAGAAAATTGACATGTCACTTCCTATGCAAATGTGGGGTGTCAAACCTGACACTTCAAGTCAGCTCTGCTCAAATCAGCTCAAATTCGGTCCCAATTTGCCACCTACCCCTTTCCCTTGACCCTAACCCCTTTGATGTTTGCAGACCTGTGAGTTCCAACAATACACTGCTTTTGAACCTTTGGATCTGCAAACATGGACAGGTTGGGGCCAAGAGGAAAGGGTAGGAAGAGAATTGGGACTACAGACACTAGACTCAATTCAGGGGTGGATTTAGAATTTCTATGGGCAAAAGTCCAATAGCTGAAGGTTCAAGTTACAAGCTAAAAACCTTGACTCTCAATTCAGGGATGGGCCCTATAAGGGGATGGTGGTGATGACCTGATGCCCTTGTAACAGGAGGGTAACACCAACAGAGAGACTCCCTGTATTGATCTGACGCCTTTCCAAGGACAGACAGGAAAGATATCAGGTTTACCCATGCCCAGCACACTGACCGTGGATTTGTTACAGACTTTGGGTTGGGCCACTGACTTCCATTTCAGGGAACAGATAAATTAATACTTTTAGGACTGGCTATAATACAGGGAGTACACAAATGGTATCGTATGCAGAGAGAGTGAAACCAATGCCTTGTTTCCAAGCCTATTCTTAGACTAAATTGGACTTTTAAGCAAGATTGCCTGTGCCTATTTGTAAATCCTCATTTATCATTTTTCCAGTACTAGACTCTGCGGTACAGAAATAGGTCATCCCATTTCTGTGTTTGTGGAATCACACTTTTAGTCCTTTTATAAAACTGAATTGGGTCGTTCCACCGAGTACCTTTTACGGCCCTTTGATAATGAAGTGCCCTTTAATATAGACCACTTGGGAAATTCAATGACTCTTTTTAATATGAATAAATACTTGCTAAAGTGCCATAATTCAGTATTTTGACATGTCCCTTTGTGCACCTTTTGAGAGTTCTAGGAAGATTTTAACCGATTTAACCCCAACATTTCTCCATGTTTTCACCATCATGTTTTCTCCATGTTTTAACAATGAAAATGTAAAAAATAATAATAATAATAATTTGACCTCTTGAGATGGGAAAACATGCTTTTTATTAAGTTGAACAGGTGCTATTTATGTCAGAATTATCAAAAAAATATATATGAAGTTACAATACCCAAAAGGTACTAATTTGGTGGACCGAATGAGGCCTACCCTTGAGTCATGTCATACCTGACCTAAAAGCACTAGCACCTAAGCATATGCCAACCACAAAGTAAAAACAAAGCAAACTCCTACAAACTGTGTTTAATGCTGATCATTAAGTTCTGATAGCAAAGACAAACAGATAGCTATGAAGCTTCATTGTAGCAAGCATTGGGCTCCATGACAACCAAAGTGTGAGATGCCTGACGACCGTATCTCTGACACGTCACCAAATAGCATTGCTCTACTTCTAGAAAACAAGACCGTGACTAAGAAGAACATATTTGAATAGATAGTGAGGAAGTGTCATGAACATTTTGTGTGGTTTAGAGCAAACAGGAAATGGTGTTTTATATCAATGGCACCAACCAGAGCTGTGTAGTATATGGCTCAGGCACCAACAGACACATTTACTGTATGAGAATCCATTCTGATTACGCTATTTTCAAATCAAAACCTTTCCCCTTGATACGGTGACCACTCCTGTTGCAGGAGTTCTCTAAATTCATCTCATCAGTCACCTTAATTAAATTATCAATGACTTTAGTTAAATAAAGACTTCAACAACAAGATAACAAACGAGGTGCCTTATTCCCTGTTATAGGGTGAATGGGTAGGCAAACCTAAGAAGAGGGAGTAATTCTCTCCATAGCCTATCCCTCAGGCAGCACTGCAGTGGCAGTACACACAAGGCTATTACAAACAAAACCTTGTTTTCAGAATCATGCATATCTTCTCTCTGAAAGTACTTCACCTAAATGTAATATCTCAACATGCACCTGGCAAACTCCAGACATGCAGGCACATGGCCAAGGTATTGAATCAGCATAATAGCACAGCAGCACCGAATGGATATTAATAGAAAGGTTTGTCTAAAATGGCATCCTTATCCTATATAGTAGGCTATATAGGCCAGGAAAACGGGTGCCATTTTGTATGCATCCAAAGTACCAGTACCCCCATAGCACCCAAATGAATGAGACCTACTTTGCAGTTTCTGCATCAGGTTGGCAATGTCCTTGGAGGTTCTTCCGGACTGCCATGGTGAGGCCATGTCTTTTTCCTGCTACTGTCTGGACCACAGCAGGTGATACACTGATGCAGACGAGACAACAGGAGATCATCCCACGTTAGTTTTGTGAGGAGGGCATCCCCTCACGCCCCTCCTCTCCCCTCCTTTCTCTGACTCTGTCTCTCTCGCTGTCTCCGTCTCTCTCACTTTCTATCTCTGTCTCAAGCCGATTTCAGAGGCTTGATATGGGCTACTGCAGCAAAGGGTCCAATCAAATCTCAGGTTTCAGATAGGGGAACAGCAGTTTTGCTACCCAATGGCAGCCGTCCTTCCATTCATTGTCTAGAGAGGAGAGAGATGATACATGTGCCAGTCAGTGTGTTTCCTTGAAAGTGAGCTATCACTGTCAAATATGTATTTATATATGAATATTAACTAAATAAAAGCATTATTCATAGCTCATAAGTCATTATAAATCTGCTTATAATGCATTATACTGAGGCTAGGTACGCTGTAGGAAGTGTTACCAAACCCCTAGTATCTATGAATGAAATAGGATTGTGAAAGCATGAGTCAACAGAAAATGCTCTATGAAAGTGACAGGAAGTTTACAGTACGCCTACAGTGCATGCATCATCTGGATAAACAAAATATGAATGAGCTGTCAAAAAAAATGGATTTTGAGTCACACTGCAAACAACAAGTCATTGCATATTAATTCGCTATAATGTAGATTCCATTAGGAGTTCTTGTCTTGAGCAATTGCGTCAATTGTCTTGTCTCGAGCTATTGCATCTATCTATTGGCTAGGCGAGAAATGTTCCTTCCCATATGAAATAACTAGAAAAAAACGGAACATATTCAGTAGTAGTATTAGTAACACATTAGTAAAACAAATTAACACAAATTGATTAATCTAGTAAAAGAAATGCAACTAAGAAAAGTTGCATTAAATAGAGCATTCAAACGTTTCTTACCCCTACTGTCAATCCTGCAGCAAGCGCATGAAACATAAACTTCAGGGAGGAAGTGTATGTGCGTGTGTTACTATGTTGCCAATGGTAACAATCAAACTCTGTAGCAGTCGTCGTATTTTTAATTATAATTTTTTTTATGTGAAACATTGTAGCAATATTAAATACTATTTCAGTTCCTTGTAGTTTCTTACTATTAAAAACGAAGAATATGGTCCTCGCGCTAAAGTTATCACGTAGTTATTCGCGCCATGTCAAATTGGAACATTCCTTTCCTGACACTTTACTTTTTTATGTGCATCTGTCTATCATTTGACTTTCACTGCCATCTTCTGATTTCTTCAAGTAATGCAGGTTATCTAGTTTGTCTGCCCTACTGTATGGACCTACAGTACGCTTATCAGTACACACGACACAGTGCTGCTTAGTAAATCTAGTAATTAGCTACTACAATAGACTTTTATTCGGGAAAGTGTGGGAAACTGTCTATTTATCTAGGCAACCACTTCATACCAGCACTTCGGTGACAGCGTCAATAGATTATTGTAGCCGACATGGGAACCGCAGGGTTGGGTAGGTTACTTTCTAAATGTAATCTGTTACAGTTACTATTTACCTGTCCAAAATTGTAATCAGTAACGTAACTGTCGGATAACCTCAAACTCAGTAACGTAATCTGATTACATTCAGTTACTTTTAGATTACTTTCCCCTTAACCTCTATGGGCGTCCCACCTACTCAACAGCCAGTGTAATCCCGTGGCGCGATATTCAAATACCTTAGAAATGCTATTACTTCAATTTCTCAAACATATGACTATTTTACACCATTTTAAAAACAAGACTCTCGTTAATCTAATCACACTGTCCGATTTCAAAAAGGCTTTACAACGAAAGCAAAACATTAGATTATGTCAGCAAAGTACCCAGCCAGAAATAATCAGACACCCATTTTTCAAGCTAGCATATAATGTCACATAAACCCAAACCACAGCTAAATGCAGCACTAACCTTTGATGATCTTCATCAGATGACAATCCTAGGACATTATGTTATACAATACATGCATGTTTTGTTCAATCAAGTTCATATTTATATCAAAAACCAGCTTTTTACATTAGCATGTGACTAGCATGTGACTAGCATTCCCACCGAACACTTCCGGTGAATTTACTAAATTACTCACGATAAACGTTCACAAAAAACATAACAATTATTTTAAGAATTATAGATACAGAACTCCTTTATGCACTCGCTATGTCCGATTTTAAAATAGCTTTTCAGTGAAAGCACATTTTGCAATATTCTGAGTAGATAGCCCGGCCATCACAGGCTAGCTATTTTGACACCCACCAAGTTTGGTATTCACCAAACTCCGATTTACTATTAGAAAAGTTTGATTACCTTTGCTGTTCTTCGTCAGAATGCACTCCCAGGACTTCTACTTCAATAACAAATGTTGGTTTGGTTTCAAATAATCCAAAGTTATATCCAAATAGCGGCGTTTTGTTTGTGCGTTCAAGACACTATCCGAAGGGTAAAGAAGGGTGACGCGCCCGACGCGTTTCGTGACAGAAAAATTCGAAATATTCCATTACCATACTTCGCAGCATGTCAACCGCTGTTTAAAATCAATTTTTATGCTATTTTTCTCGTAAAAAAGCGATAATATTTCGACCGGGAGTCGTTGTTTTCGTTCAAAGAGAGAGAAAGTAAACATGGAGTCGACTCGTGCACGCGCCTCCAGTCTCATTGTTCTCAGATCGACCACTTACAAAATGCGCTAATGTTTTTCAGCCATGGCCTGCAAAGCCACCATTCATCGTTCTGGCGCCTTCTGAGAGCCTATGGGAGCGTTAGAAAATGTCACGTTATGCCAGAGATCCCCTGTTTTGGTTAGAGATGATCAAGAAGGCCAAGAAGTAGTCAGAGAGAGCGCTTCCTGTTTGGAATCTTCTCAGGTTTTGGCCTGCCAAATGAGTTCTGTTATACTCACAGACACCGTTCAAACAGTTTTAGAAACTTTAGGGTGTTTTCTATCCAAATCAAACAATTATATGCATATTCTAGTTACTGGGCAGGAGTAGTAACCAGATTAAATCGGGTACGTTTTATATCCGGCCGTGCAAATACTGCCCCTTATCCCCAACAGGTTTTAAGAGGCATTAGAAGAAAACAAAAATGTTTTGGTAAAAGACTGAGGGATGGGCCTGGAGAAATGTAACCACTCTCAGATGAATTGACAGAGCTATGGATGCACTGACCATCCATGATATCAAAATTATTGTTTTAACCATGTTATGAGGCTATACAGTGTATGTTTACATTCACAATGTTTACAAAACATTGGAGAAAGACAAGCTTATATTGTGGGTTTTCATGGAGTGTGACAGTTGAAATAAGCTCATGAGGCATTTATACGTTATATTCTTCAAGAATCATTGGAGATATATATATATATATATATATATATATATATATATATATATATATATATATACGACCGGTCAGAAATTTTAGAACACCTACTCATTTTCTTTATTTTCACTATTTTCTACATCGTATAATAATAGTGAAGACATCAAAACTATGTAATAACACATATGGAATCATGTAGTAACCAAAAAAGTTGCTAAACAAATCAAAATATATTTTAGATTTTAGATTCTTCAAAAAGCCACCCTTTGCCTTGATGACAGCTTCACACACTCTTGGCATTCTCTCAACCAGCTTCACCTGGAACGCTTTTCCAACAGACTTGAAGGAGTTCTCACATATGCTGAGCTCTTGTTGGCTGCTTTTCCTTCACTCTGTGGTCCGACTCATTCCAAACCATCTCAGTTTGGTTGAGGTCGGAGGATTGTGGAGGCCAGATCATCGGATGCAGCACTCCATCACTCTCCTTCTTGGTCAAATAGCCCTTACACAGCCTGGAAGTGTGTTGGGTCATTGTAATGTAGAAAAACAAATTATAGTCCCACAAAGCCCAAACCAGATGGGATGGCGTATTGCTGCAGAATGCTGTGGTAGCCATGCTGGTTAAGTGTGCCTTGAATTGTAAATAAATCACAGACAGTGTCACCAGCAAAGCACCCCCACACCATCACACCTCCTCCTCCATGCTTTACGGTAGGAAACACACGTGGAGATCATCCGTTCACCTACTCTCCGTCTCACAAAGACACGGAGGTTGAATCAAAAATTGCTAATTTGGACTCCAGACCAAAGGACAAATTTCTACTGGTCCAATGTCCATTACTCGTGTTTCTTGGCACAAGCAAGTCTCTTCTTATAATTGGTGTCCTTTAGTAGTGGTTTCTTGTCAGCAATTCAACCATGAAGGCCTGATTCACGCAGTCCCCTCTGAACAGTTGATGTTGAGATGTGTCTGTTACTTGAACTCTGTGGAGCATTTATTTGGGCTGCAATTTCTGAGTCTGGTAACTCTAATGAACTTATCCTCTGCAGCAGAGGTAACTCTGGGTCTTCCATTCCTGTGGTGGTCCTCGTGAGAGCCAGTTTCATCATAGTGCTTGATTGTTTTTGCGATTGCACTTGAAGAAACTTTCAAAGTTCTTGAAATGTTCTGTATTGACTGATCTTCATGTCTTAAAGTAATGATGGACTGTTGTTTCTCTTTGATTATTTGTGCTGTTCTTTCCATAATATGGACTTTGTCTTTTACCAAATAAGGCTAACTTCTGTATACCACCCCTACCTTGTCAAAACACAACTGTTATGGACAGACGAATCTAAGTTTGAGCTGTTCGGATCACAAAGAAGAACATTTGGGAGATGCAGAAAAAATTAAAAGATGCAGAAGGAGTGCTTGACGCCATCTGTCAAGCATGGTGGAGGCAATGTGATGGTCTGGGGGTGCTTTGGTGCTGGTAAAGTGGGAGATTTGTACAGGGTAAACTGGATCTAGATGAAGGAAGGCTAAAGGCTATCACTCCATTTTGCAAAGCCATGCCATACCCTGTGGACGGCGCTTAATTGGAGCCAATTTCCTCCTACAACAGGACAATGACCCACAGCTCCAAACTATGCAAGAACTATTTAGGGAAGAAGCAGTCAGCTGGTGGCCAGCACAGTCACCGGATCTCAACCCTATTGAGCTGTTGTGGGAGCAGCTTGACCGTATGGTACGTAAGAAGTGCCCATCAAGCCAATCCAACTTGTGGGAGGTGCTTCAGGTAGCATGGGGTGAAATCTCTTCAGATTACCTTAACAAATTGACAACTAGAATGCCAAGGGTCTGCAAGGCTGTAATTGCTGCAAATAGAGGATTCTTTGACGAAAGCAAAGTTTGAAGGACAATTATTATTTCAATTAAAAATCATTTCTAACCTGGTCAATGTCTTGACTATATTTCCTATTTATTTTGCAACTAATTTCATGTATGTTTTCATGGAAAACAAGGACATTTCTAAGTGACCCCAAACTTTTGAACGGTAGTGTCCAAAAATGGATGTAGCAACTACAGGTTGCCCCTTTAAGTCTATCAAAAGTGTGTGAGTTCGAGCATGTGTCCATTAGGCCTATGGATAAAAAAAAAATTATCAGCATGAATTAGATTGAGCAATAAAATCGCCACTTTTATTCCATAGGCTAAGTCAGGACAAAACCAGGAGGATGAGAAAAAGAGAGACTGGGGAAACCCAGGAGCCGAGAAACCGCTGGTTGACTTGAACAACAAGACGAACTGGCACAGACAGACAGAAAACACAGGTATAAATACCCAGGGGATAAGTGGGGAAGATGGGCGACACCTGGAGGGGGTGGAGAAAAGCACAACGACAGGTGAAACAGATCATTGCGTGACATATGCAGCTTAAACTTCTTGAATTTAAAAATTATTGGGTTCAAATACACATTTAGATTTGTGAACAGCCATCCACAACAACCACAATCCATAATGCGCAAATAGCTAAATGAGAGAGCAGCAGTGTGATTCACATCAATGCGCTATGTTGATATCAATAATAAGTGATATCAGTATCGCCGTAGCCTACACCACTACTGTCATCCTTAACTTCAAGCGTTTATTCAAGTTGGGTAATCTTTGGATGCCGACAGCAGTCGCACCATTGGAAGACATAGCTTGGACTGTAGCCTGCTCTTTTACCGCAATCCATCAACCACATTTGGTGTGTCATCATAGTGTCTCTGACTTGTGGTCAGACTCGCTCAAGTGGAATAAATTTAAATGTGCACCTTTTTTCTATGCTGATTTGAATGTCATTAAGAAAACAGAGAAGTGTCAATTATATTTTTTTTGCAAACATCCTTTCTGAATTTAAAAGTAATCCTCGAAGTAATCTAGTTTTTCAAAAGTATCTGTAATCTGAATACAATATTTTTGCTGGTAATGTAACGGATTACAGTTAAGGTTTTTTTGTAATCCCTTACATGTAATCCATTACTCCTCAACCCTGCCACTGCAGTTAACGAAGGTTTAGAGTTTAGGGAGCACAACAATTGAAGGAAATCCCATCAGAGGCTGTATACTTGATAGTGTTCACTGTAGGCGTTCTATTGGACAGTGACGTTTTGTTAGGTTTGCTTATCATACATATCCCTAGTGAAACACTTGCAAGATTATTGTGGGCCACAGAGAGTTGTGTTTATATTTATGTCCTCACTGCCCCTATCACTATACCTTACAAAATATACCCTTAAAACACTCTATATAACATGAAAAGGGCTCCTGATCTAAAAGTCACAACGTTGCCATTCAAGTATAAGTACATTACAGTATTTAATATGGAGCCAAGAGGCCATTGTTCAAGAGGAACATTGATTGTTCATTAATCAAGAGGAAATGATGTCAGAGGAAGCAGCCTTGTTTCCCAAAGTTCTGCCCCACGCAGATAAGAAAAGCACAAGCTAATTTTAAAAAGTAGAGAGAGAGGCAGGAAGCATGACAGCAATGTTTCCACTATTGCAAACAAAACAGACAGGAAGAAATGGACCAAGCAGGCAGCCTGTCTTGAAAAGAGTTCAGTTCAATGTGCTGCAGGGTTCTCAGTTTGGATGTGAACTACTTTTCTTTTCGTTATTATAATGGCGTTCAATGAGACAAATCCATTTCTGGATATACTAAAATCATTTAACATTGGTAAGAATTTTAAGCCTGCCTTTTTAATGTGTTTATTTTTCATTAAGGGATATGGGTATTCTATCTTAAAATGACTGCATTCATCTTATATAATACTACTACTACTAATATATGCCACTAAGCAGATGCTTTTATCGCTTTTATCCATACATTTTACGTATGGGTGGTCACGGTAAGCAAACCAACTACCCTGGCGTTACAAGCCCCATGCTCTACCAACTCAACTTCTGTGTAGTTCTGTGTTTACAGTATATGTGTTATTACAGTTATTGTTTGAATTTGACCTACAGTCCGTCCATTAAGTGATATGAGACCATCTTTGAGTAGTCGATTTACTACTGTCGGTTTTTCATTTATGAAAATGTAAATTGTGGACCATGGAAGCAATCATTTGCAATTTGTCAAGGAATGTATACTGGCATTTTGAATCTGAAAACTCATTTATCCAACAGTTCCTTGCTACTCCATTTTGATCAACCCCAACAGGCAAAACTTGTTGCAATGATGTCATTACAATCAAATATCAACTTGATTGCGCCCTGCTTGTAATGATCTCTTTTTTTCCCAGCACTCCCCACTACGACAGCATTCAACATTCAATGTCAGTTCGCCTCAAATAAGGTGACATTAAATTAGGGAAAATCTAAAAAGGTTGTCTAATATCTTCCTCCTTTTCCTCCAGGGAACCTAGTCCTAGCCTTTTGTCTGTCCATGTTGTTGGGCCTTCTGATTGGAGCGCTGATCTACATCCTCCTAACATGGCTGTCGAGACGCAGAGCCTCCACCCGGATTACCAGGCGTCCCAAACAGCAGCACCGCTCAGCCACCTCCCAGCGCTCACACAATCCCATGGCCAACTGCCAAGGCCTCTACCGGAGCACAGTGTTCGACCGGCACAGCGACAACAGCCTCGGAGGAGGTATTCTGAGCCTATATAGACAACCATCGGTGGAGCCGGTTGGTCCACTGGGGAAGAAGACCAGCTCAGGATCATCCACCTTCCGACCAGTGCCCAAGGGCAGCAGGATGGGTCAAGGTGACGGGGCTGAGGGTGACACTAACAACCAGGATACCTTGCCTCTTCATGACACTACTGACACCAATTCATCAGCAGCAGATACTGCCTCCCTCATGCCAACTCAACCCCAACGGAACTCTTTTTGGTTGGGAAACAGCAGTCTTAAAGGGTTCCTGCCCACACAGACTCCTCCTCCCACATATGACAGTGTCATCAATGCCTTTCAAGAGACATGCACCTGATGATGTCACCATATGCTGCCTGGGATACATAGGTTGACTGGTTATTACAGTAAAGGCTTTACTGCTGGGGGCCTTTGGAAGAGATAGGGGCCATGTCTTATGGAGAACTGTTCAGTTTTGAGTAAGGTGACCTTTGGTCCTTCTTTGGTCCATCGTCCACCCTGTCTTCTATTCAGTCTACTATCTAAGAAAACTAAATAAATAGATTGTACTCTGACTGACCATAGGTTATGTTTATGTTGAAAAACTGTGTATCTCAATGGAATCTATGTACAAGAAGATGAAGGGTCAAGAGGATTGTCTATTATGGCTCACGTTTCTGTGATATGTTGATGAAGTTGTTGATAAAGTTGTTAATAAAGTTGTAATTATTATCCAGTCTTATGTGCTCTATCTACATTTTATACATCTGAAAGTTTCTGTGATATGTCTGTAGAGAAGAGGGAGGATTTTCCATAAAAGCAACATTACTTTAAAAAATAAACTCAGCAAAAAAGAAACGTCCCTTTTTCAGGACCCTGTCATTCAAAGATAATTCATAAAAATCCAAATAACTTTCCAGATCTTCATTGTAAAGGGTTTAAACACTGTTTCCCATGCTTGTTCAATGAACCATAAACAATTAATGAACATGCACCTGTGGAACGGTCGTTAAGACACTAACAGCTTACAGACGGTAGGCCATTAAGGTCACAGTTATGAAAACTTAGGACACTAAAGAGGCCGTTCTACGGACTCTGAAAAACACCAAAAGAAAGATGCCCAGGGTCCCTGCTCATCTGCGTGAATGTGCCTTAGGCATGCTGCAAGGAAGCATGAGGACTGTAGATGTGGCCAGGGCAATAAATTGCAATGTCCGTACTGTGAGGCGCCTAAGACAGCGCTACAGGGAGACAGGACGGACAGCTGATTGTCCTTGCAGTGGCAGACCACGTGTAACAACACCTGCACAGGATCGGTACATCCGAACATCACACCTGCGGGACAGGTACAGGATGGCAACAACAATTGCCCGAGTTACACCAGGAACGCACAATCCCTCCATCAGTGCTCAGACTGTCCGCAATAGGCTGAGAGAGGCTTTGACTGAGGGCTTGTAGGCCTGTTGTAAGGCAGGTCCTCACCAGACATCACCGGCAACAACGTCGCCTATGGGCACAAACCCACCGTCGCTGGACCAGACAGGACTGGCAAAAAGTGCTCTTCACTGACAGGTCGCGCTTTTGTCTAACCAGGGGTGATGGTCGGATTCACATTTATCGTCGAAGGAATGAGCGTTACACCGAGGCCTGTACTCTGGAGCGGGATTGATTTGGCAGTGGAAGGTCCATCATGGTCTGGGGCGGTGTGTCACAGCATCATCGGACTGAGCGTTTTGTCATTGCAGGCAATCTCAAAGCTGTGCGTTACAGGGAAGACATCCTCCTCCCTCGTGTGGTACCCTTCCTGCAGGCTCATCCTGACATGACCCTCCAGCATGACAATGCCACCAGCCATACTGCTCGTTCTGTGTGTGATTTCCTGCAAGATAGGAATGTCAGTGTTCTGCCATGGCCAGCGAAGAGCCCGGATCTCAATCCCATTGAGCATGTCTGGGACCTGTTGGATCGGAGAGTGAGGGCTAGGGCCATTCCCCCCAGAAATGTCTGGGAACTTGCAGGTGCCTTGGTGGAAGAGTGGAGTAACATCTTGCAGCAAGAACTGGCAAATCTGGTGCAGTCCATGAGGAGGAGATGCACTGCAGTACTTAATGCAGGTGGTGGCCACACCAGATACTGACTGTTAGTTTTGAACTTGACACCCCCTTTGCTTCGGGACACATTATTCCACTTCTGTTAGTTACATGTCTGTGGAACTTGTTCAGTTTATGTCTCAGTTGTTGAATCTTGTTATGTTCATACAAATATTTACACATGTTAAGTTTGCAGAAAATAAATGCAGTTGACAGTGAGAGGATGTTTCTTTTTTTGCTGAGTTCATATATTTCTGTTTTTGTTGCAAAATTATTTCAGATTATTGCTGGAGAAATATCTTCATCTGTTCATCTGTTTACCCACATAGCTCACCATTGATATTTGATTTTCTAATCAACTGATTTTTCTCTGCAAGTAGCATGTCTTTGGGTATTTGTATTGGTATTCACGCTGCGGGTCTCAGAAGATTGCTATATCACACTGACATGCTTTCTGAGATATTGAACACTTCTCCAGGATTTGTGAGATCTGATGATCGGCGCAGCGTGACTACAATAAAGTCAACCTGGAACGCACCCAATGACGCCTAAGTGGCAATGAAAACTACATGGCAACCTGCATTAAAGGCGCACCGAGAGTCAGCAGAAAGCAGCCTGGCAACGCGACTGCACTTTAACATAAATCTATGGTGGACTGCGCAGATGAAGGATATGGCA
Organism: Salmo trutta; assembly: GCF_901001165.1. Lineage (NCBI taxonomy): Eukaryota > Metazoa > Chordata > Actinopteri > Salmoniformes > Salmonidae > Salmo > Salmo trutta. Next base: position 4,182,540 of record NC_042989.1, read on the forward strand.
GCGACCTTATATTTGATCAAGTGAGTTCTGCATCTTGTTCGTGTAGGTGTCCTGCATATTTTGTCAGAATTGGAATTGGTCAGATAAAGGCAAACGAGCGAAGGACATCATCCTTTTTATACAGGTTCCTCTCCACTGATTCAATCTCAACGAATAGCGGTGGATGAGGGTGATCGATTACGTTCAGTCTAAATGTATTTTCATTCACTATGACAGGGCGATTTGATTGATTCATTGATTATCCATCTTATTGTAAATATGGAAAATATAGCCTGCGGATACTGGACATATTGTGGGGTGGTGGGTTATTTATTTCGCGTACTGTCATTTAAGGGATGATTCTTATTCTGTAGATTCATTGAAATCTACAAGTTTTATTGAATTAGTATCGTGTTAATGACGTAACAGACTGACGTTCTCCGTATCTATGGAGACACGAACGCAAGAGTGTTTGGTTCAGAATGTTCAATGCAGTGTTGCATAGAGACCAGGATTCTAGACATTCCCATGTCATAGCTGAGAGTAAGATACGTTTCAAGGTTGATGCACTGAATGGACAAGGCAGTGCTTTTCCTGTTTAAAGGCTGCACCCTTTCGATGGAATCTATATAGGCTATGGATAACTTGGAATAAAAAAGCCACATTTATTCTTTAGCTTTTTATTAATTTTTTGACACAGAATAGTCATCAAACTGCAAAATTACATACTGTAGCTACAGTATTTCTGACACTTGATTGGAATCACTTCATGAAGACACAGGCCTATTGAATAGACCTGCCATAGGCCACCATGTAATCAGGATGGACATTTCAAGACATAAGGACCAGGTTGTCTCCATGTAGTAAACTGAATGCTGTGTGATGCTCAGAATTTTTTCATTGATAGATTTTCTCTATCTGGGAATTAGGAAATAGCTCACTCTTTAGTGCACCCACCATCTGAATGGAAACATGGACACCACCTACAAAGGAGGAATTGTAGTCAACAATGTCCAGGAACTATGAGGTGAGTAACACGTAGGCTATTATAATTCTATTCTATTCCATGTTACATTACCTGGTCATACATTGCCTAGTAATGTTGAGTTATGACTTGACTGTATTGGATGGTTTGCTAGGCCTACCTCTTGGAGAAACAACTTAAGCACATTAGCCTACCTAATAATCCAGAATCAAGAGTGATATAAAAACACAAATGAAAAACAAACAAATAATCAAGTCAGTCAATGATACCCTTGAAGAAAGACACCAACCTCCACTATATTCTCCTCCTCTGCTTACTTCCAAGCCTGGTCACTCAGTAGGGATGTTGGCTACTGTGGAACATGGTCCCATACTCTGCAGTGACTCCAACATCCTCTGCCTCTCCTGGAAGGGCCGGGTCCCCAAGAGCGAGAAGGACAAGCCTGTGTGCCAGCGGCGCTACTATGAGGAAGGCTGGTTGGCCACTGGGAACGGTAGAGGGGTGGTGGGCGTGACGTTCACATCCAGCCATTGCAGGAGAGACAGGAACACTCCTCAGAGAATAAACTTCAACCTGCGAGGACACAACAGTGAGGTGGGTCTTGTTATTTTCCGAAACTGTGTTTATCTGCAGAATTAATAAAAAAACACCCTCATATAAACAACCAGATTTAATCTGACAATCATCACAAAAGAGCATTTTGTGTTAGTATAAAATAGGCTATGTAGAGTAGGTGTAGGAAGTGGACTGTTTTGTACTTTCTCTCATTCAGCATGTGAATCTCATGTTGAATATGAATTGTATTCCACTTTCACATTCCTAGAGAGCCCCCTGTGTTCGTGGAGTATAATAGCAGTTGCATACTTCCCTTTGCAGGTTGTGTTGGTTCGTTGGAATGAGCCCTTTCAGAAGTTGGCCACGTGTGACATGGAGGGAGGCATCTTCGTCTGGATTCAGTATGAGGGACGGTGGTCTGTAGAGTTAGTGAATGACCGTGGTGCCCAGGTAGGTATAAGATGCCCGGGTACGATATTTTTTATATATTTTTATTGGGAAAGATAATGTATTATGTAATGCTGAAAAGGTAATATAATGGATGCATTTCTAATCTCTCCATCAGGTGAGTGATTTCACGTGGTCCCATGATGGCACTCAGGCCTTGATCGCCTACAGGGATGGGTTTGTCTTGGTGGGGTCAGTCAGCGGACAGAGACACTGGTCCTCAGAGATCAACCTGGAGAGCCAGATCACCTGTGGCATCTGGACACCTGACGACCAACAGGTAGGTACACCTGAACTAACCTGGTTTCTGGCTGAACCTAAACAAAACATTTTGCATTTATTGCCCTTTTACAAACAAATAAGATACATACAGTGGGGGGGGGAAAGTATTTGATCCCCTGCTGATTTTGTACGTTTGCCCACTGACAAAGAAAGGATCAGTCTATAATTTTAATGGTAGGTTTATTTCAACAGAGAGACAGAATAACAACAAAAAAATCCTGAAAAACGCATGTCAGAAATGTTATAAATTGATTTGCATTATAATGAGGGAAATAAGTATTTGAACCCCTCTCAATCAGAAAGATTTCTGGATCCCAGGTGTCTTTTATAAAGGTAACGAGCTGAGATTAGGAGCACACTCTTAAATGGAGTGCTCCTAACCGCAGCTTGTTACCTGTAAAAAAGACACCTGTCCACAGAAGCAATCAATCAATCAGATTCCAAACTCTCCACCATGGCCAAGACCAAAGAGCTCTCCAAGGATGTCAGGGACAAGATTGTAGACCTACACGAGGCTGGAATGGGCTACAAGACCATCGCCAAGCAGCTTGGTGAGGTGACAACATTTGGTGCGATTATTCGCAAATGGAAGAAACACAAAAGAACTGTCAATATCCCTCGGCCTGGGGCTCCATGCAAGATCTCACCTCGTGGAGTTGCAATGATCATGAGAACGGTGAGGAATCAGCCCAGAACTACACGGGAGGATCTTGTCAATGATCTCAAGGCAGCTGGGACCAGTGTCACCAAGAAAACAATTGGTAACACACTACGCCGTGAAGGACTGAAATCCTGCAGCGCCCGCAAGGTCCCCCTGCTCAAGAATACATATGCATGCCTGTCTGAAGTTTGCCAATGAACATCTGAATGATTCAGAGGACAACTGGTGAAAGTGTTGTGGTCAGAGGAGACCAAAATGGAGCTCTTTGACATCAACTCAACTCGCCGTGTTTGGAGGAGGTGGGATTCTGCCTATGACCCCAAGAACACCATCTCCACCGTCAAACATGGAAGTGGAAACATTATGCTTTTGGGGTGTTTTTCTGCTAAGGGGACAGGACAACTTCACCGCATCAAAGGGACGATGGACGGGGCCATGTACCGTCAAATCTTGGGTGAGAACCTCCTTCCCTCAGTCAGGGCATTGAAAATGGGTCGTGGATGGGTATTCCAGCATGACAATGACCCAAAACACACGGCCAAGGCAACAAAGGAGTGGCTCAAGAAGAAGCACATTAAGGTCCTGGAGTGGCCTAGCCAGTTTCTAGACCTTAATCCCATAGAAAATCTGTGGAGGGAGCTGAAGGTTCGAGTTGCCAAACATCAGCCTCGAAACCTTATTGACTTGGAGAAGATCTGCAAAGAGGAGTGGGACAAAATCCCTCCTGAGATGTGTGCAAACCTGGTGGCCAACTACAAGAAAGTCTGACCTCTGTGATTGCTAACAAGGGTTTTGCCACCAAGTACTAAGTCATGTTTTGCAGAGGGGTCAAATACTTATTTCCCTCATTAAAATTCAAATCATTTTATAAAATTTTTGACATGCATTTTTCTGGATTTTTTTGTTGTTATTCTGTCTCTCACTGTTCAAATAAACCTACTATTAAAATTATAGACTGATCATTTCTTTGTAAGTGGGCAAACGTACAAAATCAGCAGGGGATCAAATACTTTTTTCCCCCACTGTATTATAGTATTGACCTTTTTGTTACAGGCAACAATATATGAAATAATCTGTTGGTTTCGGGGACACAGATTTGGCCTTGACTAAAAAGCATGTTCATTTGAGATTCTTGCATACTTGTTTGTCTATTGCCTTTTCCAGGAGATGTACTTGTACGTCAAGCTGCCTCGTGCTGTAGAAAAGTTTGATAGGCTCCTGCCCCTTTGGGCTGTTCTGGCTCGGACAAGGCTTACTTAATCTTTGTCTAGGATTAGGTTTAATCTTTGTCCAGGAAACCAGCCCCATTTATGTTTTCTCTCAGAAAAGAATGATTCCTGCCCACTGCCTTTACTTCAGGTGTTGTTTGGTACAGCCGACGGTCAGGTGATAGTGATGGACTGTCATGGTCGCATGCTGGCCCATGTCCTGCTACACGAGTCAGATGGCATCGTCGGCATGTCATGGAACTGTCCCTGCTTCCTAGTGGAGGACAGCACAGAAAGCGACACCGACTCTGATGACAATAACCCACCTCAAGGTAAGATACTGTAATAATGATAATGTAAGATAGTGTGGTTATTTAGATCATTTAGGCACCGATTCTATGGGCACAGAGAGTGACGCTGAGTCTTATGACAATAACCCATCTCAAGGTAACACATTGTAAACGATCAAGCGAGAGAGAGAACATTCCTGTCTTGTACCTCTCTCGAACGTAAAAAAAAAAAAAAAAAAAAAAGATGTGATACATTTTTTACCTCTACTGTGAGCAAAATGATCGGGCACATTGGCCAGGAAGCTAATGTGTTTATTTCTCTCTCCCAAGTGCGTATCCTGAAGCCCCTTCTGACAGTCAGCTTCATATCAGGAGACATCAGTTTGATGAACAACTACGATGACCTCGCTCCTACCGTCATCCGCTCAGGACTCAAAGGTAATGACTTTTTCAATGTCTATGTGTGGGCGGACCAAATGTGTTGTGACTGAGCTTCTCCTGTTCAGATGTGGAGGTCCAGTGGTGTTCTCAGGGGGACCTCCTGGCGGTAGCTGGAATGGAGAGACATGGGCTCCCTGGAGTCCCCTCGGACTCTATCATGAGGAACGCACTGGTCAAATTCTACAACATCCAAGGAGAACATATCTACACGTTAGAAACACCTGCCCAGGTGAGCTCTCCTCTCTGATTCACTTTTCTGAAATGTTATAGTATGATATTTACAGACTGGTTGTAATCTGTTTGTGATGGCATAATTTCAACCAGTTTTGCCTTCTGGGTAGGTCCTCTAACACGTATAAGTCAAATTCTATAAGTCATCTGAAATCTTCAATGAATAACTACAATATTAACAGAAAGTATACTTGACATGAAATGTACTGTTGCCACACTTCCAAGTCTTGTTCAGTGGGCTATGGAGAAAGCCAGAAATCAAGGTTCCATAGAATGTGAATACAACAGAACAAGGCTGACTGGGAACCTGCCTTGTCAACCTTTGCCTTGCAGCGCCCCATCACCACTATCTGCTGGGGCCACAGAGACTCTCGTCTGTTCCTGGCGTGTGGCACGGCGCTGTACGTGGTGCGGGTGGAGCACCGGGTGGCCAGCCTGCAGCTGCTGTGCCAACAGGGCATCGCCAGCGCCCTGCGGGAGGAGAGGGACGTGGGCAAACTAAACATGCCCTCCTTACTCTGCTCCTACGTCACAACCGCCTTCATACCCACCATCAAGGTAAAATTAGCTTTATTCATTTGGCTACTGTAGGTTATTATCTGAGCTCAAAGCCATCTGGACTTGTTCATTTCAAAATGACAGGACCCCTTGGTCGTAATCCTTCAATGTTTGTAGATCGGTAAGGTGCAGGGGATATGCTGGAAGCTCCATCACTACCCTGAGTGTACCTATCCAGATCCTAACGATCTAAAGGGGTAAGGGCCAAGGGGAAGGGGTAGGGGTAGGGAGCGGATTGGAACCAACTGTTAATGCTCTTCTCTTGTTTCTCTAGCCTCCTATTCCTGATCCCAACAACATCCGGGACTTTGTCAGCTACCCCACTGCTGGCAACGAGAGGCTGCACTGCACCATGAAGCGAGCGGAGGACAACCCAGAGGCAGGGGGACCCTGTTACACCCTCTACCTGGAACACCTAGGGGGTCTGGTGCCCATCCTCAAAGGCAGACGCATCAGCAAGCTACGGCCAGAGTTCATCATCATAGACCCTAAAACAGACAGCAAAGCAGGTGGGATTGGCACAGAAAAATGTATTATAATGCGCTTTCAAAAATAGTTAGTATGTTACACACAAACAGCTAATTTTAGACCGGTATATCATGATGAGTTGGGCAACCCTACTATTGTGTGTTCACATGTATATTGTATTTTCCTGAAGTTCTACTGTTCTGACCTGTTTATAGAGGTTGAGTGAAATATTATTTTTTATTTGTTATTTGTTTGTTTGTTTATTTGCTTGTTTTATTTTCCAGATGAGGTGTGTGTGAATGCTATGATCTCCTACATGACTGACAGCTGTAACTGTTCGGACTCCAGCGACATTGAGTTGAGTGATGAGTGGGTCGGGAAGAAGTCACCTAAACTATCCAGAGGAAACAGGTCACCCAAGCTTTCCAGGTATCTTTCATTACAATGGTCTGGACTCTGGAAGAATGAGGTTATAAGATTAATGTTTACCATATTCAACCCTAATCTTAACCATTACCTTTAGTAGCCGATCCAGGTTATACAAAAGTTCAAGCTTCTTCAATATGTCATACTGATCATTTTATTTGTTTTAAATGTTATTTGTTAATCATTTTAAATTGGTCTACTTTTGCCTTGATTTGCCGTTTTGTTTTGGTTGTTATCTGGCGTAGAAGGAACATGGAATCTAGAAAATCTCCCAAAATGTCCCGGGCTAGTCAAGAAGGCCCACGATCACCCCGGTTACCAACAAAGAAGCCTCCAATTCGATCTCCCAGTTTGACGCGTCGAGAGATGTCAATGGATGGAATCTCTGAGGTATTGTCTGAATATGTGTTGTGTGGAACGTTGGTATAGTGGTTATTTAGTGGTTAGGGGCTGAAACGGTGGTTTCTGCATGTTTAGATTTAACCACTTCTGTGCCCAGAAGTTAACCGGGTATAGTTAGCTGGCTAGCGCATGCAATATTTGGTTCTGGGTTCTGGATAATTTTTTACTATTTGCTTGATTTCACAGCATAATTATCTCGCTCAAGTCACATCCAATATTTGGGGGACAAAGTTCAAAATCGTTGGACTTGCTTCTTTCCTACCTGCTAATCTTGGTGCAGGTAAGATCACAAACATTTGGAGAGAAAAAAATGTACTGAAATCAAACACGGCCACATTTTCAGTATTTACCTTATTTTATATTATTCCTTTATATTGACCACTCCATTTCATTCCAATTTGATTGTAGAAATGTTTTCCTCTGTTTTAGTTATCTATAAGACCAGTTTGCTCCATCTACAACCAAGGCAGATGACAATCTACCTTCCGGAGGTGCGGAAAATATCACTTGACTTCATGAGCTTGCCTGTCTTTAACCCAAACGTTTTCAGTGAGGATGAGGATGACTTGCCAGGTAAGTCATGAATGAATGAACAATTAAACAAACTAACAATTAATTGATACTGGAATTAAGTATCAAGTGCAAGTTTACATGAATTTTGGTTGGATGTTGACTTCTGTTTAGTAGTGAATGTAGTACATAACAATACCTAAAGTTATTGGAATATTCTTTGCCTTGTCTTTCAGTGATGGGACCATCTGGAGTGACAAGTGACAACCCTCCCTGTACGGTCAACATTCCCATTGCACCCATCCACAGCCCTGCCCAAGCCATGTCCCCCACTCAGAGCATTGGACTGGTCCAGTCCCTGCTGGCCAATCAGAACATCCAGCTGGATGTCTTGACCAATCCCACGGCTACGGCTTCAGCAGCAGCGGCGGTGGCGGCCGCTGCAGCAGCCTCAGCCTCTATAGCAGGGCCTGATCACAGTCAGAATGCAGTAGCAGCACAGTACAGTGGGACTCTAGGAAGGTACTCCAACCCAGGACAGGTGATCTTTAACGGGCTAGAGATGGGTCCCCTCCTAGCTGGAACACTACCTCCACCTCCGCCCCCACACCACCTCCCTCAACAACCTCAACAACAACGTCCTCAGTCTCAACAGACACACCAACAACAGTCCAAACAACCACAGCAGACACTAACCCAACAGCAGCAGCAGCAACAACAACAGAGAATGCAACAGCATCAACAACTACAGCAACAGCAGATTCAACAACAACATCAACAACTACAACAGCATCATATACAGCAGATCCAACAGCAGCAGCAGCAACAGACTCAGCAGCACCAAGCACTGCAACAACAGCACCAACAACAACAGGCGGCACTGCAACAGCAACAACAGCAGATCCAACAGCAGCACCAACACTTGCAACAACAGCAAATCGCTCAGCAGCACCAACAGATGCAACTGCAGCATGAGCAAATGCATCAGCAGCAGCAACAAATGCAGCAGCAACAACAGCAGATCCGACAGCAGATTATAGAGATGAGGCAGCAACAACAGCAGCTGCAGCAGCAACATCAGCAGATACAACAGCAACACCAACAGATGCAGAGGCAGCACCAACAAATGCAGCAGCAACTGAAGCTGCAGATCACCTTGCCCCCTCCGCCTACTGGCTATCCCACCATCTCTCTGCAGCAGTTCCAGGTACTGCAACAGATACCCCACCCCAGTGCAGAGTTGGGACCAGAAAGAGGAGAGCAGGGGCATACTCAGAGCCATACTCTGGGCAGGCCAAATCTACCGCGATCCAGGCCTCCATCATTCATTGATGTAGACAGCTTACGGTCTAGACCTCCTTCCTTCATCGAAGCAGACACATCAAGATCTAGACCACCGTCATTCATCGACATAGACACAATACGGACTAGACCTCCTTCTTTCATTGATGCAGATACAGGTACATTGCGGTCTAGACCCTCGTCGTTCCTCGATGCAGACTCCTCCCGATCCAGACCTCCTTCATTCATAGACACAGACACACTACGGTCTAGACCTCCTTCCTTCCTCGATGCAGAGACTTCCCTTGAGATCCAGATGAGGAAGGTGAACCCTCCACCACCCTACCCAGGCACCGTAGTGTCTGCAGCTACCGCCACAACCTCCAGCGCTCCTCAGACCCTCATCACCAACTGTGACAACCCCAACATACTGGTCACAGCAGACCCGTGTCTGAAGAAAGACGAGTTCTCACTCCACCCAGTTGGTCTCCAGTACCAGATGGGATATGAGAGGATCACAACCTTTGACAGCAGTGGGAATGTAGAGGAGGTGTGTCGCCCTCGCAGAAGACTCATAAGCAACCAGAACACCTACGCTGTTCAAGGCATGGGAGGTTCGGCCACACTTAAAGTCACCTCATCATCTGACGGTAAGAAAGTCCAGCTTCCTTACAGCTCAGCGACTCTAAGTCGCCTCTCTGTGCCACGATACTCCATACCCAGCAGAGACCCACCCCCCTACCCAGATCCAGCCAATCAGGTTAACATTAACACGACGACACTTCCTCCTCCCCAACGCATGGACAGTAGTCACATGATTCACGCCACCTTGCGACCTGACCGGCGAGACGTGGAATCTCGCCTGAAGGTGTCCCAGATGGTTGACGCTTCAAGGACTCTACCAACCAAGTCTAAGATCAACAGTGCTGCCCTAGCGCTCTCTTACCAGCAGAGGGTGCCCACGGCTCTGTATACCTGCACTCAGTGCAGCAGCAACAGCAGCAGCACGAGTGTCAGTGTTAGTGGTGGTGGTAGTAGCAGCAGTGGCATCGCAGGAGGCACTGTAGTGCGACAGGATTTTCCACCAGGAAAAGGTGCTCATCACAGCACCATCATTGTTCACTCCAAAAGCACTTCGCCTCAAGCTTCTCAGTCATCTTACAATCTGCTGAATCCTGTTGATAACAGCAGGGATAGGACTGTGTATGTGAACTCTGGCTTTACCGAAGATGAGACATTAAGTCAGCAGTGTCGTCACTTGACTCTTGGGGAAGTTAGTTTGACTCTGAAACGTCCTCCACCATACCAGTGGGACCCAAACACTGCAGAGGAGTTCTGGATACCCCCAGAACAGACTATCTTAGCTCCTCCTCCACCACCAACGCACAAACCACCACCCCCGATCATCTTCAGCAATGCTCAGCATCTGGACATGACACGGCTGCCTTTTGTACTCTCAACAAAACCTCCCAGCAGCCCAAGTACTGTTACTTTCCCATCAGGTTACCAGATCTCCATGTCACCTTTCCCTCCAGGGGTAGGTCAGGATGGATCCCCACTCCTGTCCATGCAGAGCCTTCCACCACCCTGCCCTCCCAACGAAGTAGTTGCTCCAGTCCCTCAGTTTGCCCAGCAGGACCCCAACCTGGTCTTGCCACCTGGATACCCTCCCAACCATGCCAACCTAGCTTGCTGCCCTCTGCCCCCGATGTACCCAGGGGCCACCTCCTGTGCTGGGCTTCAGCTGCATCCTGTTAGCCTGCACCCCTGGAACCCATATAGCCTACCCATGCAGGACCTGTCAGGCTCTGCCACCCTCCCCAGCAAACCTCATCAGGTGTTAGAGAAGCCAGTCCTCTCCCCACCTCCTCCTATTGCTCCCCCCCCACCACCTCTTACACTTCCTCCTCCTCCACCAACCGAGCTGCCGAAACCCAAAAGCCCCACAGAGGAGCTGGCGGAATCTGCCAGTAGCTTCCAGGAGCCGTCTTCTCTAAACGAAAGCCCCGTTCCAGACCGACAGGGGTCTGACATGTTCAGCAAGAAAAGTCGTAAACGTCTAGACAGCCGAGCCGAGGCGGCAAACATGACCACCGTCTCAGAGGGCAAATCCAAAAAGGAAGGGCGCGCCCTCTCTGACTTCAACTCCCTCATCTCCAGCCCCAGGCTTGGCGGCAGGGAGAAGAAGAAACTCAAAGGCCAGAGGGAGCAGCTGAACAAAACCAAGAAGCTCAACAGGACCAGTACCACCAACGAGTTCCAGGACAGTTCGGAGAGCGAGCCCGAGCTCTTCATCAGCGGAGACGAACTGATGAACCAGAGCCAGAGCTCCAAGAAGGGTTGGAAGAGTAAGAGAAGCATGAGGATGGCCAGTGAACTGGAGGAGATTAAGTGCAGGAAGGCCAATGAGAGAGAGGACCGCGGGCTGGGCAGCCAGGGATTCATCTACGTCATGGCCAATAAGCAGCCACTCTGGAATGAGGCCACACAGGTCTACCAGTTGGACTTCGGAGGACGGGTCACTCAGGAGTCTGCTAAGAACTTTCAGATTGAGCTGGATGGGAGACAGGTAAAATGTTGCTTCCATTATTTACAGAAACCTAGATACATTGTAAAAAAAGAACCACCTATATATAATTTAGAATGTTAAATCTGTTTGCGGTTGCTTTAAATATAAGTTTAGCCTCCAGTCTCTCTGGAGGCCTGGGTTCAGATCCCACCACTGCCACGAACTGTCACATTGACCTGTTTATGGCTGAGATGAGTCAGCAAATTGAACTCCAGGCAGCAGTGGCGCAACCAGAAGTTCATTGGTGGGTGGGCCTGCGGAAATTTGGTTGGGCCAATTATTTTTTTTTATTTGGGATTTTTGGGGGGGGTTGGGGAAAGCAGCTAACTTCCTGCAATTTTACACATTTTGTCATGGGGAAAGAGAAAACTTTACATTTTCACAGCTAATCTCATGCTATTCTACACATTTTGCCAGCAGGCCCACCCAGGCCCACCTGTACCTATGCCCCACAGATGTGATGCAAACAGGCCTTCCTTACAGCTTTATTCCTGATTTCCTGTCTCTTTTCCCCTGTTTTTCTACAGGTGATGCAGTTTGGCAGAATCGATGGGAACGCATATATCCTGGATTTCCAGTATCCTTTCTCAGCAGTGCAGGCCTTTGCTGTTGCCTTAGCCAATGTTACTCAAAGGCTGAAGTAAGAGACTGCTCTAACCAGTGGTGTAGTGGAGGATATTTTGTGCAAGTGTTTACCTACCTTTTGCAGAAAAATTAATTGAAAGTATAGTGAGCGTTACATTACTCACCGCAAATGGCGATCAGTGTTTACCCACCTATGTTTTTTTACCACTACATCACTGGCTCTAACCCAACGTCACATATGTGTCAAAAAAAAAGGAGGAAGGTAAGCACTGCTAAGGTACACAATAGTAGATTTCGGGGTAAATGAATATAATTAATTATAATGCCTTTATTGGTAGGGCATGTTCAATGGAAACAAAGTTTAAAAACTCTGACATATGTGTCATATACAGTATATGGCTCTGTTACAACGTACTCTGATGCAAAGTGACAGAATAATCAGAGATGATTATCCTGGGTCCTGTAACACGGGACTGTCAATGTAGTTCTGTGGTGGACAAGACGGTTAATAGGGCTATGAAATACACTTTAATAAGCCTCACAACAAAGCTTTTTAGTAGGTAAGTTCCTCTTACTTACCGTACATATGCATTGGATTTAAAAACTGCTCTGTGGAGATGTGCAATTTTAAAAGACTTGACTAAAATTGCAGGTTATAGTGGTCATAAGACAAGTAAGTGCAATGTTGGACAATGTTGAAATAATGTATTGTGAGAGAGGAGACCGTGTTGATTGTGGAAAGACAACAAGATGAGTTTGAAAGTAATAGAGTTTATTTAGATGTTATTTCGAAGATCACTTCTATGAAGTGATCCTAGGATTATCCACATTTTCCGTAAATGTTTTTGTAGGACCTAGGAATATCCATATTTCCATTATGTAAATGTTATTGTAGGACTACATACCCTCATATGACATAAATTGTAACACATTCATAACTAAATTGTAACATGTATATTATCAAACCTTTCTGCCCATCATTTCATTTGGTTGAACCTATGAAGAAAAAAAATGTCATGCATGTGTAAATCATTCACCAAAATCATCAAATGCATGGTTCATGTATCTGGGGAAAAATGCATACAGTAGAAATCCCACCTGCTGTCAGATCCGTCAACTTATGTTAAATCCTGCAAGAAAATGAAAAGCTATCCTTAATTTAATGTTATGGTGTATAGGCTTGGTTGGCTCTGTGTTTTAGTCACTGGGTGTGGTTATGATGCTACTTGAACATTGCATTTGAATGTGAAGTGCTTTGCCTCCTTGGAGTTTCTGCTGCTGCTTTTGATAGATATTGTCTGCATTATTGCTAATAGTGTGTCACTTCGTACTGAAGACATTGAAGTTATCATTTTTTACATTTTCAGATTTTAATTGGATTTGATTGACTAATTCATTTGTGAATATGTTATTCAGTCATTAACATTTGTCTTATGCCGCTTTATCTGAAAGTACTGTAACTTCCAAAATAATGGAAACACTAGAGTAAATGAGGGATACGAAGTACATTGGAAACAGGTGCTTCCACATAGGTGTGGTTCCTGAGTTAATTAAGTAATTAACACCCCATCATGCGTAGGGTCTGGCATACAAATGTTAGGCAGGACATTATTTTGGCTTCCACGGCTGTGTTATGACAATTCCCCCATCCACAGGGCACGAGTGGTCATTGAATGGTTTGATAAGCATGAAAACCATGTAAACCATATGCCATGGCTGTGTCAGTTACCAGATCTCAACCCAATTGGACACTTAGGGGAGATTCTGGAACGGCGCCTCCCTCCAGCATTTGTCGTGTTTCGCCCACCAAGCAAGGAGGTTTTTGTATGGAGGCCAATGAGAGTGTCGAATTTGGTCATCAAAAAAATGTATGGCTTATTTGCTACTTGAGGTTTATAGAAGTTTCGTAATGGTTAAGTTGTTACGAGTGTACTGATATAAGTAGGACACGTGACATCTCGCCAACATTGAGAAAAAACACTTTATATCTGAGTTGGCTCGAGTTGGCTATGGATATTCATGGCATGAGGCTAATAGCATAACATCTCTTGCCAATGAATACAGGAGGTTAAAAACGATTACAATAGTGAGATGAATCCACAAATCCAAAGAAAGGATAGGCGGGAGCTAGACAGCCCGCCATGCCGCTTTATGGACAACGACTCCCATTGTTATGGCAGGGATACATGTATCTTGTTAGTATATACATCATTTATGCCGGTGCTTGAGACAGCGTTTTCCACCACAATCAACCAAATTATGGAATTTCTCACAGAAGAATGGTGTCGCATCCCTCCAATAGAGTTCCAGACACTTGTAGAATCTATGCCAAGGTGGATTGAAGCTGTTCTGGCTCGTAGTGACCCAACACCCTATTAAAATACTTTATGTTGGTGTTTCCCTTCTTTTGGCAGTTACCTGCAGGATTATTTGAAAAAGTATTGTAGACAAGTTATGTGATGATTCAACTATTCAAATGAAATCAAATTTATTTCTAAAGCCCTTCTTACATCAGCTGATATCTCAAAGTGCTGTACAGAAACCCAGCTTAAAACCCCAAACAGCAAGCAATGCAGGTGTAGAAGCATGGTGGCTAGGAAAAACTCCCTAGAAAGGCCAGAAACTAGGAAGAAACCTAGAGAGGAACCAGGCTATGAGGGGTGGCCAGTCCTCTTCGGGCTGTGCCGGGTGGAGATTATAACAGAACATGGCCAAGATGTTCAAATGTTCATAGATGACCAGGGTCAAATAATAATGATCACAGTGGTTGTCGAGGGTGCAACAGGTCAGCACCTCAGGAGTAAATGTCAGTTGGCTTTTCATAGCCGATCATTCAGAGTATCTCTACCACTCCTGCTGTCTCTAGAGAGTTGAAAACAACAGGTCTGAGACAGGTAGCACGTCCAGTGAACAGGTCAGGGTTCCATAGCCGCAGGCAGAACAGTTGAAACTGGAGCAGCAGCACAGCCAGATGGACTGGGGACAGCAAGGAGTCATCAGGCCAGGTAGTCCCGAGGCATGGTCCTAGGGCTCAGGTCCTCTGAGAGAGAGAAAGAAAGAATAAGAGAGAGCATACTTAAATTCACACAGGACACAGGATAAATACTCCAGATATAACAGACTGACCCTAGCCCCCCGGCATATAAACTACTGCAGCATAAATACTGGAGGCTGAGACAGGAGGGGTCGGGAGACACTGTGGCCCCCGTCCGACTATTCAATGCTTAGCATTGTTATTCTACTGTGTAATACAGCAATACTTCAATGCTTATTATTATCAATACAGACAGTGTGTGTGGTCATTATGAATCAGCATCACCACCTAAAATAATATTATTTTGTTGCCTAGATGGATTTTTCTTTTCTTTTAAATCTTATACAATTATTTTGTCCAGTTTATATATCAGAAGATATATCATGCATTAAAAGATAGGCCTACCACCCAATGTCCAAAAACGTAATAAAATGTAGAACACGTATGTCTATGTCTATTCATTGTGTGTGTGTGTGTGTGTGTGTATGTGTGTGTGTGTGTGTGTGTGTGTGTGTGTGTGTGTGTGTGTGTGTGTGTGTGTGTGTGTGTGTGTGTGTGTGTGTGTGTGCCACTGGGGGCAACAGTGATAGAAATGTGTTTTTGACATTTCAAAAAATATGTATATATTTAACTAGCCAAGTCAGTTAAGAACAAATTCTCATTTACAATGATGGCCTAGTAACAGTGGGTTAACTGCCTTGTTCAAGGGCAGAACGACAAAATGTTTACCTTGTCAGCTCAGGGATTCAATCTAGCAACCTTTCAGTTACTGGCCCAACGCTCTAACCACTAGGCTACCTATCCCAAACCTTAACCGTCTCAACCGAGACGTCAGACTGTGAGAGCTTCAGCCAGTGTGTGTGTGTGCACTCCCTTAAAAGACGGTACTTATCGAACATCAGGAAGACACCCTACCCACTCAACAAGTCAGTTCACAGTCACAACTCTAGATTTAACAGTGCAACTCTCTAAACACACGCGTTTGGGTTCAGTGCTTTTTCTACAGGCAACAGCCACGCTGTTTTTGACGAGCGCCAGCGCCGAACTCTAATTGATGGATTGAACCAGCCAAGTTGTGACGCATTTGGTTTCCCTATTTTGTTAACACGTTATGAAGCCACATCTAGTCGTCTATTTGTGTAACAGGAATTTTAGTCTGGGCATTTGTGACTTGAATAACAATCCGGATCGGGAGTATAATTTAATATGAATGACAACAATATGGATTCTGATCAAGTTCAACAAACAGGTTGGTGACATTATATAGAATAAATGATATAAATTGCCGTTTTTCTAATAATAAAACGTTGTTTCTGAGAGTTTCTCTCTTTAAATGTCTAGTTTCAAATATCATTAAAACGTTTGTAATTCAGGGAATGTAACTCCTACCACTACATATATTGGAAATGAGCTGCATTTTTCATTGAACAGTTGTTACATTGTTAATATGTTTTGTTTTCAGTCGGACTCTGACTGCAATTATGTAGTCTAATATGGCTTTGTGTTATGTTCTAATTAAAGGAACATAACAGTTTACTGCGTGATTGACTGATTGATTCATTGATTCATTATTTGATCAATTCATTCTTTCTATAGATGGCAGCACATCCGAAGAATCAACAAGTGGTCCTAATCAAAGGATGACAAGATATCAGATCCTCACTTTGATATCAATGGCATCTGTCAACTTCAGCTCAATGATCTGCTACTCTATACTTGGGCCATTCTTCCCCAACGAGGTAATGTTCAATACCAACCATTTTATTTCTTCATTGCTTGTGAAATAGGCTATGCTGCCTGAGCAGTAATGCAGAATTATTATGCAGAATAATAATTTCTTTATTCAGATTATAGAATAAGTTGGCACGTTGCCAATGGGGAAACTAGCCTACAAAACAGAAATGACAAATGTAAAAGTTCACTCGTAATTTTCTTGGTTGGATGGAAGATACCACTATATTATTGTTTAAATGATTGTATGTGTATCATGTGTTGGACTTGAGAAAAGCCCCAGAAGGCAATAATGTGCCATACAATGGACACTCACACATCAACACAGGTCAGGTGATTGCCTGTCCAGTGGACATATGGCATTTCAGTGACCAGAGAATAGTCTCTTGTGACTGACTGAAATCTCTGTTTTAAGGCCTATGCTATATGATGGTCTCAAAATAATGACATAACCAATGTAATAAAGTCATGACGACTGAAATGATAGCCTATGGTAGGTATAGTAAAAACTCAAGTAATGGCACAAACTTTCATGGGTGAGTTTTCCAACAACATCAGATCATCTTTGGCATGAATATCATTGTTTGTCTATTGCCTACCAGTTGACCGATGGTGATCAAATTGCTAGAGCTGATCTTTATGCTTTTGGGAAACTCACCCCTGTCACGTCCTGGCCAGTATAAGGGTTAATTAGTATTGTAGTTTGGTCAGGACGTGGCAGAGGGTATTTGTTTTATGTGGTTCGGGGTGGTGTGTTTTGTTGAAGGGGCATTTGGTTTAAGTATTCCGGGGTTTTGGGGCACTGTTTGGTTTTCAGGTATTCTATGTTTAGTCTAGTATGTCTGTTTCTATGTTTGGTTAATTGGGGTTGGGACTCTCAGTTGAAGGCAGGTGTTGTCTATCTGCCTTTGATTGAGAGTCCCATATATTAGGGTGTGTTTGTGTTTGTTATTTGTGGGTGATTGTTCTGTGTTGAGCCTTATGCTTTGCCAGACTGTTGTTGTTGTTGTTGTTGTTGTTGTTCGTTCTCGTGTTTTTTTGTTATTTTTGTACGTTCATTTTTGATAGTTAATAAATAATCATCAAGATGAGCATACACATACCTGCTGCGTTTTGGTCCTCCTTAACCGACGACAACCGTGACAACCCCAGATTATTAAACTGTGGCTAGTGATAAACTGACCTAAACAACACTTTGAGTCACGACTGTTTCATAAAGTCAGCTGTTATGACTGTTGCCCAATTTTGTTAAGCACATGCCCTCGTCTTCCAAAAGGAAAACCACTTCTTGTACACAATCTTAACTGAAGCTTTTTCAGCAAGGTTTTTGCAGTATTTGTATGTTTGATTATTGTAATGTATCGATAGCACAGGACCATTATGTATGTATTGTCTCTACACAGGCCATGAAAAAAGGAGCCAGTCAGACTGTCATCGGACTTATATTTGGCTGCTATGCTCTGTGCAATCTGATGGGCTCTTTAGTACTGGGTAAATATGTAAGTATTTGGAATTACTAGGCTATGTACCAAATGACACCCTATTCACCCTATGTTGTGCACTACTTTTGACCAGACTCATGGGGAACATGGTGCCATTTGGGAGGCACACATCCTACGTCTAGTCATCAGACTATTCTGCTTGCAACATGACTTGTCACACACATAACACATGCCTCGTCTCTCTGTCCTTTCAGATTGTCCAGATCGGGGCAAAGGTCATGCTAATTTCAGGCTTATTCGTATCATCGGGGTGCACCATTCTCTTTGGGTGAGTGAGTTCTCCATCAACAGACACTAGCCAAAGCACATTGCTAAGTGCCCTCCTCAACATTTTACTGAACTTGGACAAATACATATTTTCGTCTAAAACTTTTCCTCTTCTTGTTTTGCAGCTTACTCGACAGAGTTCCTGAGGGAGCTACTTTTATTACTTTGTGCTTTATCATAAGGTCTGTTGATGCTCTGGGCTTCAGTGCTGCAATGACTTCTTCTTTTGCAATTTCAGCAAAAGTTTTCCCCAACAACATAGCAACTGTTCTGGTGAGTTTAGTCAACCGACCCTTGTGTAAGGGTCTTTGCCTGGTATGTTATGTGTAAGCAATAGACACCATGCTCAAACAAAAAAGCATTATGGTTTAGGTTGTTAAAATGTTTTGTATCCCAAAAGTTTTTCCCTATTCGTGTTGTGGCTGTCTGAAAGCCTCCTTAGCAACAGGCATCGTGACTAGTTCCTCTATTTGGTCGTAATGATATGATGATACAATTGGATTCTGTTTGGAATTGTAAACAAAAGCCTGTGGGTACGAGGTAAAACTGCATGTGGACGTTTACTATGTTGAATTTGTCTTCACAGGGTAGTTTGGAGATCTTTACAGGGCTGGGTCTGATACTGGGACCACCAATAGGTGGATGGCTGTATCAGTCATTTGGATACGAAGTCCCTTTCATGGCTCTGGGATGCTTTCTATTTCTTATGGTCCCCTTCAACATCTACATCTTACCAAGCTTTGGTAACTGTTTATTCATTAACTTTTAACTAATAGTCGTCTGTCTATAAACTCGTTTTTTTAATTTAACTAGGCAAGTCAGTTAAGAACAAATGTTTATTTAAAATGACGGCCTACCCCAGCCAAACCCAGACAGCGCTGGGCCAATTGTGCGCCACACTATGGGACTCCCAATCGCGGCCAGATGTGAAGCAGCCTGGATTCGAACCAGGGACTGCAGTGACGCCTCTTGCACTGAGACCACTGCGCCACTCGGGAGCCCTAGTTACGTTCCCCCATTGAAGAATAAAGTGTGTCAACTGAATGTTTACGTTTTTTTTATTTTATTATTATTTTATTCCTTTTTCTCCCCAATTTCGTGGTATCCAATTGGTAGTAGTTACTGTCTTGTCTCATTGCTGCAACTCCCGTACGGACTCGGGAGAGGCGAAGGTCGAGAGCCATGCGTCCTCCGAAACACAACCCAACCAAGCCGCACTGCTTCTTGACACTGCGCACATCCAACCCGGAAGCCAGCCGCACCAATGTGTCGGAGGAAACACCGTACACCTAGCGACCTGGTCGGCGTGCACTGTGCCCAGCACGCCACAGGAGTCGCTAGTGCGCGATGAGACTAGGACATCCCTGCCGGCCAAACCCTCCCTAACCCGGACGATGCTGGGCCAATTGTGCGTCGCCCCATGAGCCTCCCGGTCGCGGCCGGCTGCGGCAGAGCCTGGGCTCGAACCCAGAATCTCTGGTGGCACAGCTATCACTGCGATGCAGTGCCTTAGACCACTGCGCCACCCTGATTCGAAAAGAGACCGTCATTTTGAGACCATGTTCTGTTTTTATTTGTCGTTATGACACTATTTAGTATTTTTTTGGGGGGGGGGTTAAATGTCATTTTGACGATATTTCGTGCCAAATTATATTAATCTGTTTGTTCCACTGTTCAGCTGCTGATCCTACCAAGGACTCCTTCTTCAGGCTGTTCACACGTCTGAAGATAGTCCTTATTTGCTTTGCCATATTCACCCTGAGCTCTGGACTTGGCTTTCTGGATGCAACCTTGTCCATATATGCCATTGATAAGGTAAAGCCAGGCATATACCATGGTTGGGGTGAATTCCATTTTAATTCAGTTTACTTAATGAATTGACTGAACTGGCATTTTCCAAACCCTGGTATAATTGAAAGCCTCATATTTGAAAATGCATTTCCAAATGTGATTGTTATGTCTAGTAGGATGGACCTCGATACCTTAATATGTTTTTCCTTTGTTTCTACATGTAGTTTGACCTCTCTCCAGGTTATGTGGGTCTTCTCTTGCTTGGCCTGTCGTTGCCTTACTGTCTGGCCTCACCTCTGCTTGGTATCGTTAGTGACAGGTTTCCTGTGAGTACAGTTAACCCAACACTATACCAACCAATGCCAGTGGTGTATCGAAGTCACAACTTGTCTTTTACACACATAAACAATAATGTGATTTTACCTTCTGGTTGTGTTTCCAGTCCACGAGGCCATGGTTGATGGTGCTAGGAGGCTTGTCTACAGCAACTGGTTTCTGGTTCTTAGGTCCTGTCCCCATTCTGCAGATCCAGAGGTCCGAATCTGTTATTATCAGTGTGAAATGCACTATTATTACTATAATTGTACTACTATTATACTAACAATAAGAATTATACTTTTTCTGTCTCTGTAGTCAGCTGTGGCTGTTGGTCTTCATGCTGGGTGTCATAGGATTCTCTCTAAGCATGATTGCCATCCCCACCTTCCCTGAAATACTCAACTGTGCATAGTGAGATAAACATTTACATACACACCAGGGCACATACACACACACACGTATACAAATATACTATATTTACAATGTCCACTTTCACTTAGAAAAACAGGTGTCATCATAGTGCATGAGGTGCAGAACACGGAATAATATTGATAATTTTCCAATGGCAGTGAAAATGGATTTGAGGAGGGGCTGAGCACTCTTGGACTAGTGTCTGGATTGTTTGGAGCAGTGTGGTCCATTGGGTATGTGCTTAAAGTATTTGTCATATTAACTCTGAGGCATGATTTGAAGGTTCGAGTTTGGAGTTATGAATCCTAAACAAAGGTGTTTTTTATTTGTTCAGAATGTTTTGTGGTCCAACGCTTGGTGGCTTCACCACACAGCAGCTGAGCTTTGAGTGGGCTGCTTCTGTTCAAGGAGGCCTGGCCTTTTTAGCCGTGAGTATGGCTATTTACCTATCCTATTATACACACTTCAATACTGTCAGTCCTGCCTTCGACACTAATGACGCTACGGATGGGTAACTCAAATTTCTGTGCTAAATTGCTTTCTTTGACATCAACACATTATTTATGCTAGTTAGTGAGAGTAATTGAGGTCACATGTATATATATATTTTTTCCCCCACATGGGTCTTAGCCCTGGGCCAAGTAAAAAAACTGGGATGTCTGAATACAACTAATGTGTCCTCCTCTCCTCAGGCTTTCTTTCTTGGTATATATTTTCTCTGTCAAGGAGCACGAGAAAGAAGGTAATGATTCCATCATATATTTTGTTTATTAACATAAAAAAAATTGAAATGTTGAGAAAGTCATTTGAAAAGAGTAATCGGTTCGGAGAAATGTTAATTTTTCCCAAATTTGTTTTTATTTGTTTGGATCTAAAGGGCTCCTCAGATCAAGAGGAAAATACCTTCAGATGAACGTACCCGTCTTCTGTCCTGAACAACGATCATCTACCAGGAACATGTAGAGTGAGAGATGGGTACCAAACAATAAACACCACTTATTAAAATATGTGTATGTATTGCTAGAGATTGAGGTGGGCATGCATTGTATTGCTAGAGATTGTGATAACACAGAACAATGAGAGAGATATTTCACCAGATGTATAAATGTGAAGCATCCGGTTGGCGTTTCCACTCATTACCAAATATGGTGGTGAGAGGAAGCCCAGTGGCCAGCAGTGGGAGAAGATGGATTTTGGCCGACATTCTGCAAATTTTCTCTTCGGTGTCACATTTGATCTCAATGCAGTTTTCTGTTTCCAAAACTGTTACGAACAGAGTGGACTAAGTTTTGTAGACTTTACCCTTTGCCAAAGTTTAAAAAAATTGCATTATTTAGGAGTGCAAGGGCGAATTTCACAGAGTAGACATTCCCTAACAGAAATATGCAAATACATGCTAGAACGCACCAATAGGCTCTCGCTAGCTTTTGCTTGGCTATGCCCACCTCGTTTGTTCTGCCCACTATGATTAATTTGCTTACATTGGAAACGACAGGCTGTGGTCTATCTTGGGTTAGTTATAAAATATCTTTGGTGATAATGTACAGAGCCCTTTACTTTTTCCACATTTTTTGTTACTTTATAGGCTTATTGTAAAATGTATTTAATAAAAATATTTCCTCATCAATCTACGCACAATACCCCATAATGACAAAGCAAAAACAGGGTTTTAGCCATTTTTGCAACAAAAAACAACAAATATCATATTTACATAAGTATTCAGACCCTTTACTCAGTACTTTGTAGAAGTATCTTTGGCAGAAATTACAGCCTTGAGTCTTCTTGTGTATGACGCTACAAGCTTGGCACACCTGTATTTGGGGAGTTTCTCCCATTCCTCTCAAGCTTTGTCAGGTTGAATGGGGAGCGTTGCTTCACAGCTATTTTCAGGTTTCTCCAGAGATGCTCTGACTGGGCCACTCAATTCAGAGACTTGTCCCGAAGCCACTCCTGCGTTGTCTTGACTGTGTGCTTAGGGTCGTTGTCCTGTCGGAAAGTGAACCTTTGCCCAAGTCTGAGGTCCTGAGCACTCTGGAGCAGGTTTTCATCAAGGATCTCTCTGTACTTTGCTCCGTTCATCTTTCCCTCGATCCTGACTAGTCTCCCAGTCCCTGCTGTTGAAAAACATCCCCACGGCATGATGCTGCCACCACCAGGGATGGTGCCAGATTTAGCAAAAATCTCTAAAAACCTGTTTTCGCTTTGTCATTATAGGGTATTGTTATTTAATCAATTTTAGCATAAGGCTGTGACGTAACAAAATGTGGAAAGATTCAAGCGTCTGAAAACTTTCTGAAGGCACTGTATATAAGCAGCCAGACAGTGAACAATATATCTATATACACTACAGAGGTGCTAAACGTGGACTGTAACTTGTATTAAAATGTAAAACTAAGAGGATGATGCTACACAGTTTGACATCTCATTTGTTGTCATAGAGTAGCACTAACAATCAAAACAAAAGCAGTTCAGTTTGCAGTTTGCATTATGCCAATATAAAAATAAGACCTGTGTATACTTACTTGAACTGTCAATAATCTCAACAAGCTGTGGCAAAGCTTTGGAACTTTTTGAATGAGCTTTTAGCAAGTTATTTCAAAACACCATTTACTTAGGAATAGTTGAATGTTTCATAAAATAATGTTTACTTAATGACAATCAATGGGCATTTATCAGTTGGCAATGTAAATATGTACCCATTGAAATGCAGTTCTATGTAAATGCCCCTCATTTCCAACACATGACTTGAATTATTTGTCTGAACAGTGGGGTCAGAACACCAATGTGCATAGCTATTGACCTCCTTCATGGTTATGTAGATTGCCCATTGACCAAAATGACTGTATCCACTTGTCAAGTGATCATAACTGTGGTTCATTCAAGTACAACTAATGTAATCTAAGACCTTTGTAACAGTCTTGTAGTTACATGCCTTTGGCGTTATTCCAATGTGTGCTTCTGCTCTCTTAAACTCCTATTTACACTAATGGCATTAGGAGAAAAGTAGGTACCTTTTTCCTCACTGACTGCAGAGTTCGAAATGACATTTGTCTGGTCAAATAAAATAGGGAATTCATAATAAAAGAGAACAGATTTTGTCTACTATCTGTGTTTGAGATTGTTTTGTATCACATTCAAAGAGATCATTCTTTTTTATATGTATTTAGCTATATGTACCATACTTTTCTAACAAAACAGATATTTACATTTTCCTCACTCATAACACATTTCAAAGTTGTTATATTTAACATAATCACTGCAGACATATTTAAAGATATGACTAGCAACTGTAATTTTCTGTAATTACAGAAATACATATACAAACAATTCACTTGGCAACTATTTTTAAATGTATTGGTGACACTTTGGTGATCACGACTTTCCTCATCCCTTTAAGCTATAAAAATACAACTAGTATTAATAAGTATATGCCTTTCTTATAGCTCATAACAAATAGGTTACAGAAGTCAATGAATGCATTACTCCAATAAATAGGATAAAAACAGCCAAACATACAAAATCTCTCCAGGACTGATACTACATTATAGGACATAATAGTAAACTTTTTAAAATTCAGATGTTCTAAAATATTTTTTTTAAATTATGATGTTCAATAGTAATTTGGACATCATTTAAAAAATATTTGAAAACCCCCCACAAAAAACAATGTGTGTATGCTTTACAGGATGGTTTCATTATAAACATATTTGTTATCTTCTGTTCAAAAGGGAATTTAGCATTAAAAAAATAGCTCTTAGTGTACTCTTAACCATAGGTCCATGGGTCTAGGCATCAGGCTCCAAGGCTCTGTTAGACTGTCCTCTCCTGGGGGTGGGGGGCAGTGGTCTGCTGCCTGCAGCATTGGCCCTCCTCTTGGTAGATGACGTTCCTGGGGCATCAGGGTCAGAGAATGTGGCCGGTGGTGGTGATGACGGAGCTTCTAACTTCTTCACTAACTTCTTTTTCTTCTTCTTCACTCTTTTGAGAAACATGGGGGAAAAACACATTGGCCTGACATAAATTTACGTATATATATAAATACAAAAAAAACTTTAGGAAGGGGACCTGGCAAGAAGTCAGCAGAAAGTAGTCAGCATGACCATAAAATACAAGACCACATACAAGGACAATACATTCAAAACAATTACAGCGGTCAACAACATTTCAGTCAATCAGAGTTTTAAACTCACTCAGAGATACACTCTTGCCCATTTCAAAGTATTTCGTAGCTCACTACAAGACCAAAGAGCATTATGGGAAAAGGATTGTTTCAGCTTTTTGGACAAGTTTTCAATATGCTGTCTAAAACTTAGTTCAAATGCCTAGATACTATTTCAAAATCAGTAAATCAATCATAATTTACAGTTCAAATCTGCAAGTGACTCCATTTGTTGAGAAAGTTGTTTGTGAATGTCATCAAATGTTAGTTGTGAATCCAGAAAAGCCTTCTCAATTTGAGAGGCACAAGAGTAAACGATTGTGTCGTCAGCATATTGCTGGAGTTCTGCAGATTTTCCATTTCTTCCTATATCATACAGTGTAATAAGGGCAGGCCCTAAAATGGAACCTTAAGAGACCCCTTTTCTAAGCTGTCAAAAGTCTGATTTCATGCCCTCCAGTGCCACACACTGTTCTGTCAGAGTTCGTTTTGGAACCAATCTAATACGTCAGCACTTAAACCAATTGTATGTCATCTAATAATGTATCTAGTATAATGTATAAGCAATAATGTATCTAGTAAGTTCATTCTCTTCCCATTTTCTCGCCATGTGGTTAGAACAGCGTGTACAAAATGAACAATCGGGATGATATCAGTGCCACTGCTGTGACTTATGAGGACTGTTGCTGTGAGGAAGAGGACTTACTTGGTGGCAGCAGGCTGCTCAGGGTCTGTGTCCAGCTCAGAGATGAACTTGAGTTCCCCAGAGACAACGGCAGCTGACACCTGTGAGTGGAGGGAGAGTAATCAAAGAAGAGAAGGTACAAGGAAATGAACTGTAATTCATATAACCTTGGTTCCCTGAAGAAGGGGAACGAGATGATCTCTAGGTTGAAGATGACAAAGGTGAAGACAACAGGATTCTAATATCCCATAACCCTTTGTAACAATGGGACTAGCTATGCTAGTTAGCAACGGCGCTAGTAGTTAGCGACATCGCTGGTCCCAGATTTGTGACGGCGTTATCTTAACCTGTCGATTTTCGACCTAGCATGAGCTAAGGACTGTATTGGTGGAGGGGATGTGTCGGAAAATTCTAAAATAAATCATCAATCAATGATTTTATTTGAAGTACCCTTCTCCATCAGAACCAGGAGACACTTTAGCTACATCACACAACGATCGCTGAAACAGAACCCAGTCTCCTTACCTTGGTAGGTGTCAACCTCTCATCTGATTGGTCAGTCCGTTCAAAAGGGGGGACTGATAGGTCGGTCTGTTCAGACAGGGCAGACTGTGCCTTTAGGGCCTGAGACAGCTCCTCGTTGTAATCCCCTGGGGCAGACGAGAGAAATAGCTCAGCAACAAACAACACATCCATACAGACTTGACTTTATAGGCTACATATCCACATGGGTTCTTTTTCATGTAGAAAAGTTGTCCTGTGTGGCTTAGTTGGTAAGAGTATGCTAGCAACACCAAGGTGGGTTTCCCATAAGGATCAATAAAATGTATGCAATCACTGTACTTTAAGTTGCTTTGGAGAACGATGTCTGCTAAGTGCATATATTATATTAATGTGGAAAATATATAAAGCTCTACTTACGCTCTTCCGCAACATAGGTAGCTGGGAAGTATCCCTGCTGTCCGTTAGCCAGGCGGCCAAACCACCAGTTGTCGTTGTCTTTGTAGAGCACATGGATGACATCACCACGCTGTACCGTTAACTCATCTGACCGGGTCGCACTGTAGTCATACAAAGAGACAACCTGACAGAGAGAAAGAAATGAAAAGGATTAAAGAATGGTTGACCACGGTGTTAAAATAACGGATTATTTTAAATTGTCATATTTGATTGTTGGGTATAGTATGTTCCAGAGGTGTGGACTCGAGTCACATGACTTGGACTTGAGTCAGACTCGAGTCACAAATATGATGACATGCAACTCGACTTTGACACCAATGACTCGTGACTTAACTTGGACTTTTGACTCGAACTGACTTGATACCCTCCCTAAGCCGAAATATTAAAAAAGATGCTATAAAAAAAAAGTGTGCAGTGCATCAACTCTTCATTTAACGGATTACAGTTTGAATCGGACAGCAGCCAATCAAATTGTGCCAGCTGAGAAAAAGTTGTGCGTGGCAGTGCAGAGGAACGTCGGCGGGTGAATTCAGATGGAGCCCTTGGAAAGATGATACCCCAAATTATTATTTTCAGATATAAAGACTACACTGTATCAACAAAAACGGATTGCAACTTCCAAAACATGCGGGAAGAAAATGACAGACGGCCGCGCAACAACTTCCAACTTTGTTCGACGTTTGAAGCTGCACAAAGAACGGTAAGTCGTGGCTAATATAGCCGACAGCTATATCATTTATAACTATGCTAGTGTAGCATGTAGGCTAACATAACGTTAAATCAATGAGCCTCCACACAGTCAGTCAGTGTGGGAACGTGATCATTGCAACCAAGATTGAGCTACAACTGGCTAGGCAGTTGGTAGCCTAAATCCTGACTGATGTTACTGCTGTTCCTAAAACCATTGACATACGTTAGCCTACTGTAACCACACAGAGAGGGTGTGTGTGTGTGTGTGTGTGTGTGTTAAGGTTGTCGATCGTTATGGGGGGGTGGGTCTTTCTCATGGCTACCCATGTATTTCCATGGAAATATAGAGTTTATTTGGAAAGTAATAAATATACTTTTAAAAGTATTCATGATTTGCGTAAATGTTATATACTAACTATTACTCTTGTAAAAATATGAAATGGTATTACATTTGGTGAAGAGCACATTATGGCTTGTTTAGGACTCGAAACTCAAAGTTTAGGACTTGAGACTTGACTCGGACTTGCCTGTCTTGACTTGGGACTTGAGTGCTAAAACAATGACTTGGTCCCAACTCTGGTATGTTCTTATAATGCATACAGTTGTCAATATTAGAACAAAAACAGGAACTTACCGTTTGCTGAACTGGTACCAAGGAATCTGCTTCCATTCTAATGGCTGTAGACAGATGATCTGGGAAGCTCTGAGGGAAGAAAGGGAACGTTCCTAAACTTCAATTCCACATTCAACTTCATGTGTTACGTCGGTTTCTTTCAAATAGATAAAGAAAATATTCCGTCCACAAGACTAAAATAAAGTTACTGATAAAAGCCAATAAAATACATAGAAAAGGAAGCAACGCAAAAAGCATAACATTATAATGGTGCCTTACTGTCTGTAGCCTGAGAGATGGAGCTCTTCCTAGATGCTGGCCCACTGGGCTGAAACCACCTGCAAACAGAGAAGAAAAAGAGAGAAAGGAAATACCAGATGAATATATTAAATCTAAGATAAACCTCAAAGCATACATTATCGTAGAGGTGTGAACACCTACGGACAGCATTAAAGACAAGAGGAGGCCCGTCTTGGTCTTTATGTACAGTGACCATGCTGCTCTGTAAGATCCTTAACAGCTCTAGTGAGTCTGGGAATGTTGCGTTTTGGTAAATCCTTCCTTTGCTTTGTTGTTGAAATGTCTGGCCAAAGCTCTCATTCTGCATGAATGGGTCCTTAAGCTCATTTGGGTAAACGGACCTCAATTCTTACAAATGATTGACGACACAGTGGTTCACAGAGCTGCTTAGATTCATAGGCCTGTAGCAGTAAAAATCTGTCTCCTTCCCTTCATCTGAACTGATAGGGAAAAACTTGACCGTTGGAAGCTCATCTTTAGGCAGGCTTTCACCTGGTCAGTTCTTTTAGAATAAGGATCAGGTTAATGAAGGCCAGGAGGCGAGTGGACCAATTTTTTTCAGAGAAAGGGCATGTCTAGAGCCACTCACGGTTCTGGGAGGTGAGGGTTGCCTGGGGGATGAACTGACCTCCAAGGGAACTAGACAGCTGCAGTTTGGAGTGTGGTGACAGGAGGGACGGAGGAGGCAGGGACGAGTTCAAGCTCATCTGAAAACAGGAGAAGAAGAATACTTCATTTTCTATTATTTCGGGGAAACTGAACTGTGTTCTCCTATATCCCAACCCCTCCAGACTACACACATACACACTGAGGTTGGTGGACAATAAAACGGTTTATTTGAAGGGCTCACATAGTTAATGAGAGTACTACTTACTGGGCCAGCTTCCTGAGAAAGGCTCCTCCCCATTTGATATATGCCCCCTTTATCTACAAACCACAAAAACATGTCAAACAAATGTCAACATATTGTCGCATAAACATACCAATATCATTGTTAAAGCATACCTTGCTCATACAGGTGTTCCACAGCAGAGGAGCTCCGAGATGGTTCCTACAAAAAAATCGTTTGAGAGGGTCATTAGTAAATTCTAGTTAGTTTGCATAATGATTTACCATCAGTTTGAGGTAAAAATATCATTCACGTTTTAAAACTAAATCAAAACAAGATTTGTACTCACTAGAACAGAGTCCAGTTTATCTTTGACACGCTGCATCTTCATAGACAGTCTGGCTGCTCTGGCGAAGCAGTCCATGGCTGCTCCGGAGGTGTCCTGGAATGTTACTGGGTCAGAAGTGTTCCTGAACATCTTAGTGTCGGCTGATCCAGACCTGCTGTGGCCCTTCAGACTCTCCACCTCCAGCTGGGCCACTGAGGAGAAACAGAGAGAAACATTGTTTTTGTTTTGTCTTTATTGTGTGTATTCCATCAGGGACCATGTTGGAAACAAGTATAATTTCTTTAACGTGTTACCCCGTGTTGTACTCAGCGCAACTTTTTCCCAATAAATCAATCAGATTTTCCTCAGTCCACAAAACAGAAAAGAATACTCATCCAGTCTACCCAATTTCAAGGCCTACCATTTTCGAACGTCCCAAAAGAGACCAAGTTTACACAAAATATTCATAAGCCTATAACCCAGGGGTGTCAAACTCATTTTGCCCCGGGGCCGCATTCAGTCTTCAACGAGGTCCGGAGGGCACCACAAAAAATGTGTTATTTTTCCTCGCTGTCAAAATTACCAAAACATTGTCCTCTATCCATTATTTTGGGAATTTTCAATGCTCCCTGACTGTCTAGTGTTAATTTCTGTGATTAATAGCGAGCTGGAAAGTGTAAGAATGTAGGTCCATTATAATTTCTACACAGTTTCGATTTGGTTTTAGTCATTTGAAAGTATATTGAATTCAAACCCCCTTCCCCCCCATTTTAAAAAAACATTTATAAACTTTTCTTATTTTACTCAAACCACCCACGGGCCAGACACCCCTGCTATAAACAGTCAAATGGCTCCTACACTAACGACTCAAGTTGTGTGGAATCAAGACTTAGTAACACCAGAGACATCCCACTCCCTCATTTATTCTGATCGAGGCGGTGCCACTCTGGTCTACTTATTGCCCCCCGTCCCGCGGAGGGGATGCACCAGACCAAGACATCTCACTGGCAAATGTTTTCTGGGTGGGATGAGCAGGGAGGGGACAATAAGTAGACCAGAGCCAGTTGTTACCTCTCTCACGTTGGAAAGCATGCTCACCTACACAGAGAGGGAATGCCCACCTACACAGACAGGAACATTTCAACAATTTTACAATGGTAAATGGCTTGAGTGAACCATCTTAATTTATCCATCTTTGGTAACGCCACTGTCCTCTTACAATACAATTATTTGAATGCTCTGAGCAAGGTACTCAGGCACAGCTGAGTGTTCCTAAGATCTTCTCATAGCGTGATCTATCTCAGTACAATAATGAGCTGCTCACCTCTGCGGTCGTACAAGTAGACGTGCACAGGCTGGCTCTGACCGAAGGCACAGAAGGCCACCATGTTCTCATGAGGGTGGAATGCCACACCACGGAGGGCTGTGGGGTAACACAGCTCCGAGTACACCGCCACCTGGTCACCTGGTAGATGCAGGCACAAAACCAGCAGATATTATTGATCATAACAACAACAAAAAAAACAACACATGCACTTAGCTAGGGACAGTTTCCCCAGATACAGATTTAAATTAGTCCTGGAACAAAAAACTATTTCAATGGACATTATACATTGAGCAGGCTTTTTAGTCCAGGACTATGCTTAATCTGGATATGGGGAAACTGTCCCTAAATGGATAGATTAGTTTGTGTCTAAATTCATACTGGATGATCAGATGTGGCTGTCTTGTCCTCACCGGTTTCTGCGTTCCACACGTAGGCCATTCCATCCTCGCTGCCTGAGAAGATGAAGCTCCCACAGGGTGTGAACGTGCTGTGGATCCTCTCCCTGTAGTTAGTGGCACCTGTGTATTTCTTCACAGCCAATCTGCAACAACACACACACACAAACACATTTTAGAAGTCTGTACATTAGATCAATAAAAGGACATGGAAGCTTACTTGAGTTATGGCAATACAGAACTACACTCCCTGGATAGTTTATTAGGTACACCCCGTTCACGAAAATGGATCGCTCCTACAGACAGTGAGTCACGTGGCCGTGGCTTGCTATAAAAAGCAGGCAGACAGGCATCGAGGCATTCAGTTACTGTTCAATTGAATGTTAGAATGGGAAAGATGAGTGACATAGGCGACTTTGAGCGTGGTATGATCGTCAGTGGCAGGCGTGCCGGATCCAGTATATCAGAAACAGCCGCCCTCCTGGGATTTTCACGCATGGCAGTATAGGAATATTTTGAAGATAAATACACAACGCAGAGGATGAGAGGACGAGAGTACTAATGGTCAATAGCGAATTGTAAATAGGAGTTGGGTTTCAGTTTAACATCTGTTTAGGATCTGTGGAATGGCACTCCTGAACTCAGAGCGACATGTGCCACGTTGTCATTGGTCTGTACATTGAGTCAGGGGCAGGATACTTGTTATTACTTTGTTCAGTGGAGAAAAGCTGAGGAGAGGGGAGACTGAACATCTGAACATCTATCTCTCAGCATAACATCTTGATTTGTCCTTCTCAAATAAACCTATTTTTCTCCCCCTGATTTGCTTTGGAGTTTGTGTTATTGAAGAATAACATCAATTGCTAACAGCAGTGTCTAGGGTTCACCGAGAATGGCGCGACAAACAAAAAACATCCAGTCAGTGGCAGTACTGTGGGCGAAAACAGCTCATTGATGAGAGAGGTAGGAGAATGGAAAGAATCGTCGTGCAAGCTAACAGGATGGCCACAAACTGACAAATAACGGTGCAGTACAACAGTGGTGTGCAGAACGGCATCTCTGAACACACAACTCATTGATCCTTGTCACAGATGGGCTATTGCAGCAGATGACCACACTGAGTTTCATTCCTATCAGCTAAAAACAAGAAGAAGCGTCTCCAGTGGGCATGCGATCACCAACACTGGACAAAAGCAGGAGTGGAAAAACATTGCCTGGTCCGACGAATCCCAGTTCCTGTAGTGTCATGCTGTTGGCAGAGTCAGGATTTGGCCTAAGCAGCATGAGTCCATGGACCCATCCTGCCCGGTACAGGCTGGTGGTGGTAGTTTAGTGGTGTGGGGAATGTTTTCCTGGCACATGTTAGGTCCCTTGAGCAATGAATGTTTTTCTGACAACTTGTAGAATCCATTCCCTGAAGAATTCAGGCTGTTCTGGAGGCAAAGGGGGGTCCGACCCGGTACTAAATGGGTGTACCTAATAAACTGGTACACCCATTTAGTACCGGGTCGGACCCTCCTTTGTGTATATCGATCATAACACGTTGGGAACAAGTACAAAGATGGTGAACATTTTTGTACTCAGGGCACCATTGCGAATGAGACTCTGGTCTCAATTGGGCTTTAAAAATATATATATTTACACTCTGAGATCCATCACCCTGACAACACTGTCTTTGGCGTGGATCAGTAGACGGCGACCATTAGGATGGACCTCTAACGTGTTGATGGGAAGGCCATTCAGGTCACTCTCTCCTATCTCCTGCAGGACAAAATAAAATATTAATCCAGCTCTCCAATGTGAATGACTGAATAGACTTCATTGATCCCCAGAGGGGACATTGTCACCAGCATAAGACACATTTTGGGTGAACATTTCATGCAATAAAATGCATTATTGTTCTCAAACCTTCTCAATCTTCCAGTGACGACACGGTCTCTGATGCAGACTGTCATCAACTGACGTCCTCCACACAATGATGAACCCAACGTTGTCCGCAGAGAACATTCGGTTTCCTGAATAAATATACAATAAACACATTACTTTCACATTTCAATTCTCATGCGAAAAGGGCGGTAAGCCATCCACCAAATGCCATGAATAGATACTCTAGGCAGGAACATAAAACTGTTATTCTCTAATAGAAAGAGACTGCTGAAGTAAAAAGTGCTTTATAAAAAAATGAGATTGATTGATTTACTGATTCCATACCTTCGGAGTCGAAACACAGAGCGTTGATGAAGCTCTTGTGACCCTCGAACTCCTGGAGCAGCAGTCCGTTGACATCTTTGACGTTCACCCTCCAGACCCTCACCAGACAGTCGTACCCAGCCGTCACCACCATGCCCTGGGCCGTAGGGTGGTACTGAGCACAGTAGACAAACGATGGGTGGGGGAGCACCTTCTGGGCGATGGCCTGGAGCCTCTGCACGTTCCACACTCTGCAAGAGACAATTGAGAGGGTTGAGAGGGATCATAGTGTTGAACAATTAGATCAGGATATCAGACATGTCGAAGAAGAGACTGCATGTGCTGATGATGTACGGAGTGCTAAGCTTGCTGAGTAAACTTACTCTTACTTATACCCACTGGGTTCTTTTTATTACATTTTTTTATTTCACCTTTATTTAACCAGGTAGGCCAGTTGAGAACAAGTTCTCATTTACAACTGCAACCTGGCCAAGATAAAGCAAAGCAGTGCGACAGAAACAACAACACAGAGTTACATGGAATAAACAAGCGTACAGTCAACACAATAGAAATAAAGAAAGTCTATATACAGTGTGTGCAAATGGCATGTGGAGGTATGGCAATAAATAGGCCATAATAGCAAAGTAATTACAATTTAGCAGATTAACACTGGAGTGATAGATGAGCAGATGATGAGCAGATGATGGTGTGTAAGTAGTGATACTGGTGTGCAAAAGAGTAGCAAAGTAAATAAAAACAAGGGGATGAGGTAGGTAGATTGGGTGGGCTATTTACAGATGGACTATGTACAGCTGCAGCGATCGTTTAGCTGCTCAGATAGCTGATGTTTAAAGTTAGTGAGGGAAATGTAAGTCTCCAGCTTCAGCGATTTTTGCAATTCGTTCCAGTCACTGGCAGCAGAGAACTGGAAGAAAAGGCGGCCAAATGAGGTGTTGGCTTTGGGGATGACCAGTGAGATATAACTGCTGGAGAGAGTGCTACGGGTGGGTGTTGTTATTGTGACCAGTGAACTGAGATAAGGCGGAGCTTTACCTAGCATAGACTTGTAGATGACCTGGAGCCAGTGGGTCTGGCGACGAATATGTAGCGAAGGCCAGCTGACTAGAGCATACAGGTCGCAGTGGTGGGTGGTATAAGGCGCTTTGGTAACAAAACGGATGGCACTGTGATAGACTGCATCCAATTTGCTGAGTAGAGTATTGGTAGCTATTTTGTAGAGGATTGGTAGGATAGTCAGTTTTACTAGGGTAAGTTTGGCGGTGTGAGTGAAGGAGGCTTTGTTGCGAAATAGAAAGCCGATTCTAGATTTGATTTTGGATTGCGGGGACTATTCGATGCTATTGCAGTCCGCCACAGGATGTTTTTGTGCTGGTCAAGGGCAGTCAGGTCTGGAGTGAACCAAGGGCTATATCTGTTCTTAGTTCTACATTTTTTGAAAGTGGCATGCTTATTTAAGATGGAGAGGAAATTACTTTTAAAAAAACGACCAGGCATCCTCGACTGACAGGATGAGGTCAATATCCTTCCAGGATACCTGGGCCAGGTCGATTAGAAAGGCCTGCTCACAGAAGTGTTTTAGGGAGCGCTTGATAGTGATGAGGGGTGGTCGTTTGACCGCGGACCCATAGCGGATGCAGGCAATGAGGCAGTGATCGCTGAGATCCTGATTGAAAACAGCAGAGGTGTATTTGGAGGGCAAGTTGGTCAGGATAATATCTATGAGGGTGCCCATGTTTACGGATTTAGGGTTGTACCTGGTGGTTTCCTTGATAATTTGTGTGAGATTGAGGGCATCTAGTTTAGATTGTAGGACTGCTGGGGTGTTAAGCATATCCCAGTTTAGGTCACCTAACAGAACGAACTCTGAAGATAAATGGGGGGCAATCAATTCACATATGGTGTCCAGGGCACAGCTTATGTTACTGAGCATACTACACCACACATCATTAACACTGAACAAAAATCTAAACTCAACATGCAACAATTTCAACGATTTTACTGAGTTACAGTTCATATACATAAACAGTAGTAGGGCTGATTACCAACAAAGACGAGACAGCCTACAGGGAGGTGGTGAGGGCCCTGGGAGTGTGGTGCCAGCAAAATAACCTCTCACCCAACGTCAACAAAATAAAGGAGTGATCGTGGACTTCAGGAAACAGCAGAGGGAGCACCCCCCTGTCAACATCGACGGGACCGCAGTGGAGGAGGTGGAAAGCCTCAAGTTTCTCGGCGTACACATCACTGACAAACTGAAATGCTCCACCCACACAGACAGTGTGGTGAAAAAGGCGCAATAACGCCTCTTCAACCTCAGGAGGCTGAAGAAATGTGGCTTGGCACCTAAAACCCTCACAAACTTTTACAGATGCATAATTGAGAGCATCCTGTCGGGCTGTATCACCGCCTGGAACGGCAACTACACTGCCCGCAACCGCAAGGCTCTCCAGAGGGTGGTGTCAAAGCTGGGACCGAGAGACTGAAAAACAGCTTCTATCTCAAGTCCATCAGACTGTTAAATACTGTTAAATAGCCATCACTAGCACATTAGAGGCTGCTTCCCTATATAGATAGACTTGGAATCACTGGCCACTTTAATAATGGAACACTAGTCACTTTAATGTTGTTTACATATATTGCATTACTCATCTAATATGCATATACTGTATTCTATCCTATTCTACTGTATCTTAGCCTATGCTGCTCCAACATTGCTCACCCAAACATTTATATATTCTTAATTCCATTCCTTTAGATTTGTGTGTATTGTTGTGAAATTGTTAGATATTACTGTTAGATATTACTGCACTGTTGGAGCTAGAAACACAAGCATTCCTCTACACCCGCAATAACATCTGCTAAACACGTGTATGTGACCAATAACATTTGATTCGATTTTTATAAGGAAATCAGTCAATTGACATAAATTCATTAGGCCCTAATCTATGGATTTCACATGACTCGTCAGGGGCGCAGCCATGGGTGAGCATTTTTCTCACAAAAGGGCTTTATTAGACAAAAATACTCCTCATTTTCATCAGCTGTCCATGTGGCTGGTCTCAGATGATCCCGCAGGTGAAGAAGCCGGAAGTGGAGGTCCTGGGCTAGCGTGGTTACACGTGATCTTTGGTTGTGAGGCCGGTTGGAAGTACTGCCAAATTCTCAAAAATGACGTTGAGGGCGGCTTATGATAGAGAAATGAACGTTAAATTCTTTGGCAACAGCTCTGGTGGACATTCCTGTAGTCAGCATGCAAATTGCATGCTCCCTCAAAACCTGTGGCATTGTGTTGTGTAACAAAACTGCACATTTCAAAGTGGCCTTTTATTGTCCCCAGCACAAGGTGCACCTGCGTAGCAATAATGCTGTTTAATCAGCTTCTTGATATGCCACACCTGTCAGGTAGATGGATATTCTTGGCAAAGGATTTTGTGCATTTGGAACATTTCTGGGATATTTTATTTCAGCTCATGAAACATGGCCCAACCCTTTACATGTTGAGTTTATATTTTTGTTCAGTATATTATACAGTATATTGTGCATGCGCCATTAGAGGCATTGTGCCTAGTGCACACATGCCCCCTAGAGGAGATATGTGGTATGTGGGTATGACTTCAATACATAATATTTGTGACACATACACAAATATATCCTAAGCATCGGCGTAATCTAATCGAGGCTGCATGTTTATCCTTCCCAGGCAGGGTATATTTGAGGTACAGGTAGACCATTTACCTGACGGTGCCATCAGAGGAGGAAGACAGGAGGCTCCGGTCGTCTCTGGACCAGCAGAGATCATACACGATACTGAGGTGGCCGTTGAAGGCAGCCAACACCTTGCCTGAAGGAATCTCATACACTGAGAAAAAAAAATTAAATGAGATAACTTCAATAATAAATAAAAAATTCACACCTGTTTGGGAGTAGCACACAGAATTCCTTCCTCAAGTGAATCAATCTCCTTAGCTCAGTGTAAATGACGATTTAGGGTGATTTCACACTTGCAACAAGGCACTAAAGTAATACTGAAAAAAAATTGGCAAAGCAATTCAACTTTTTGTCCTGAATACAAAGTGTTATGTTTGGGCCAAATCCAAAACATGTTATAGATATGCTTGTAATCATTAAGTACTGTGGAGTTTTTACAGGATAAAAAATAAACAGAATGGAGCTAAGCACAGGCAAAATCCTAGAGGATAACCTGGTTCAGTCTGCTTTCTACCAGACACCGATGAATTCACCTTTCAGCAGGACAATAACCTAAAACACAAGGCCAAATCTACACTGGAGTTGCTTACCAAGAAAACAGTGACTGTTCCTGAGTGGCTGAGTTACAGTTTGACTTTAATCTATGGCAAGACTTGAAAATTGTTGTCTAGCAATGATCAACAACCAATCTCACAGAGCTTGATGAATTTTTTAAATAATAATGGGCAAATGTTGCACTATCAGGATGTGGAAAGCTCTTAGAGACTTACCCAGAAAGACTACAAAGTATTGACTCAGGGGTGTGAATACTTAAGTAAATGAGACATTTCTGTATTGCATTTCTAAAAACATGTTTTCCCTTTGTCTTATGTGTAGATGGGTGAGAAAAATAATCTATCTAATCCATTTTTAATTCAGGCTGTAACACAACAAAATGTGGAATAAGTCAAGGGGTATAAATACTTTCTGAAGACACTGAGCACTAAGGTAGCTCTGAGAAGGGGTTTACAATTCTTACCTATGATGGGGAAGGCATCTCTGTCAGCACACGCAGCAGCCAGCCTCCTCCCGTCATGGGAGAATCGTATCGTGAAACAACCCATCTGACCACCACGGAACGACAGCATGGGCTTATTAGGGATGCGGCACACCTGCAACACAAATACAACTTCATCAAATAACACATCTGGGGACAATTGATGGCATTTCTAGATTTCCCAGCAAACGCACAACCATCACAGAACATTGTGTAAATTTTGTCTCAAAGTTGTGTTTCTCAACATGCCATCATGACTTTATAACAACAATTGGACAGCCCTTGAATTGGGTAGCAGTTCGATACTGTTAGACAACAGAACAGCGATAGAACAGAGAGTCGAGATTCTTAGAATAGAAGTTCTTTAGTAAACAGACCTGGCCAGGCATTCTGCTCCAACGGAGCTCAGGTTTGTTGCCTAGAGGTTGTGTTATGGTTTTCCTGGTGATCTCACTCTGCAGCTCGCTAAAGGAAGTGGAGCCTCTCTCCTGCTGCAGGGCCATCATGGAGCGGATACTAGGGTCCACCTACACAACAGACCAGCACAACATATGGTCAAACCTCAACATCATTGGACCCAACCACAACTCACCCTTTGGGAAATAAAACAGCCCAAAACAGCAACTCATGGATGAAGATTTGATTTCTACAACTAAACTGCTACTACTACTAACGTACTAATACATTACTATTATACTATTGCTATTAGTATTATTAGCATTATCATCATAGTGGTGGTAGTGGTAGTTTTGCTAAAGCAGACATACCAGTAGCATGTTTTTGTAGTATGATTTCAAAGCAGTATCGACTTACATGATCAGGTAGTTTGAGACCTTTCACAGTGATGTAGAGGGTGGATGTGTATCTGCTACGGGGATATCTCCTCCACCAGTCCACCACCTCAATTATATTTTCTTGTCTCTTGCCCCGGGGAGGGGGACAGAAGAGCTGCAAACGCAGTTTACTGTCGATGTTCAGCACTCCGTTAGTGCCCACAAGCTGCAGGGAGCCGAGATGTAGAAATAAATTGTTACAAATCTTTTTTTTCCTTCAATAATGGATAAACCATTTGTTATTCATAACTGAAAATATTTCTAAATGCATTACCTTTAGAAATGCCCAGGCGATTTTTCGAAACCCTCGTTCATGTCTGTCGACGTCAACATTGGCTCTGGCTTCCTCCATGGTCATAAAATCCAGGACCTGAAATATATTTAAAAGACAATCTTTTCAAAATGGCCTTTAGGAAAAAGTTTGAGTTTACATCTGGTTAATGCTTGACGTGTGTCAAGATATTGGTGTCACAAACCCATCCTCTTTTCATTATTTTTACCTCAAAAAAGAGCATAACTCGAGGGCCTTCATGGTTATCCTGGAGGAAATACCCAAAGCGCTCGTTGAAGATGATCTGCTCATCCCACTCTGGAACTGTTGACTTGTTCTTCTTGAAGTCAAAAGGCTGGGTGATGATGGGAAGGATATGCTCCACACTCTCCTGCTCGTAGAATGACGAGACCGGGCGGTGACTGCCAAAAAACGATTTGATCACAATTCTCGTCACCACCAGTTTTTACATTTGTTGTGACGGCAACATTTAACAATTAGCCTGGTTCCAGATTGGTTTGTGCTGCAAACTGCTACGATCATTGTCAGATCGATTTAAGCTGCAAACTGCTATGTTTATTGCCAAACAACAACCATAGGAGTTGAATAACAGCACAAATAGATCTGAACCACCAAGCTAGTAACACCAAAAACCCACAATTAACAAAATCACAAACTAACAAAACCATTTCTCACCTGTCCTCTTTTTTCACGTATTGCCCAGTCATCTCGTCAATAATGTGGATCTTGACCATGGGGTGTGAGACCAGCAGGTCAGTCTTCAGGCGGTCTGTCCTGTGGATGTAGACTCCCAGGACTAGGTTGTCATCAAAGACTGGTCTCCGAGGAGTTTCAACAATCTCTGTATCACTCTCCTCCTTCACCACTATCACCAAGGAAAGAAGTGTTACTCAATGTTATTATCATGTTATTCACCTTTCAAGTAGAGTATTTTGTGATTCCATATCTTCGTACAATAGTATCACACTAACTAATGTTACTGAAGATAGCAACAAAAACATCACACCAACTTTTCAAGAACAGCTTAGCCACATAATTAATTCCTAACTGTTCATAATGCAAGTTGTATGACCAGCTGAATGTTTTCTTAGCTTTTTATACCCACATTGTTTAGTTTTCTTCTTCTTTTTGCCTTTTGATTTTAAAGATTCTAGTTTGTCCTCCTCGTCCTCCTCTTGGTGGCTATCTTGGCTCTTCTCTTTGGACCTCTGCCTTTCAGTGACGTCGTCAGACTGGCTGTTCTGCAGATCTTCTATCATACTGTAAAACAAAATGGAAAATAAATATGATAATCTATTCTATGGTAATAGTGGGTAATTTAGGTTTATAGCCTGGTCCCAGATCTGTTTTTGCTTTATAGCCAACTTCTATGGACATTGTTATGCCAAGATTATGGCCATAAAGGTTGCCAAGATAGAACAAACAGATCTGGCTAGGTCATTTACAGCTTTCTTCCAGGTTCATGCAAACCTCACTAGTTATCCAGTAAGACTTCTACACACCTCGTCTCCCTCTCCGGATCCAATGACGACCTCAGCTTCTTCTTCTTCTTCGCACCTTCGTTGTTTAATGCTACTACTTCCTGAGCGGCAGCGTTGGTCTTGTCTGTTGTTGACTTCTTGTGTACAGTCTTCTTCACAGTAGCCATCTCCTCTTCCTGTACCATCTGCTTCTGGTACTCATGAAGTAACTCATCCTCAGCTTCCACCGCAACCTCACTCTGGACCCCGGACACCTCCTCTCCTCCTTTGCTGTTCCCTTTCTTACTCTTTCTCCTCTGTATATTCGCAAGGTCTTCCGACTCTAAGGAGGCCTTGGATTTGGGTGTTTTGGCATTTCCAGCAGTACTATCAGTCTGGTCGATTTGAATGATATAACTGTCCTCCTGCTGCACTGGGGCTGGAGGCAGCTCCCTTTTACTTTTCCTCTTCCCTTTGGTTGGTTGCTCCTCCTCATCCTGGTTCCCATTGTTGTTGTTGTTGACCTTCTCTGTTACCTCCCTCTCCCTACGCTTGTTCTTGGTGAAACGAGGGCTGCCCTGGTCAGCGTGGTAGGTGTTCTGATGAACAGTCTCATCGTCCTCTGTGTCTTTCACAATGTCAAGGTTTTGTTTCAAAGTTTGGAGCTGAACGAGAAGAGTGGGGTCGCAAAGGTAAGAATAGACATTTTACAGAGACCATGCACAACAAATATTGTTAAAGTGATTTCAGGGCCAAAGCTTCTTGATCTGACCTATTCCAACGTACCACAATACTCTCCTGCTCTGGCTGACCTGGGCTCTTCTTCTTCTTCACTTTTTTCTTCTCCGATGTAGCCGGGTCAGTGTATTTCTTGAAGACCTCGTCAAATCTGGCCCTGGTTTTAGCTCGGGCTTCACTCTCACCTAGAGAGGGAAATATAGTATGTTACTCTGTTTACTTTATTCATAAGGCCAGGTATTCATTTATTAACCATGCTATGGTATGTAGCCACAATACAGTCTATGTTTGGAAAATATTGCAATTGTGTGTACTCACCTGCTGGCATTCTCGAATGCTGAAGTGACACTCATTCTGCATGCAAAGGGCCAAGGGAGATTTTCCTCCTAAAAAATGCAAGGCAGCAGACTAACCAGATAGCTGAATTAGCTATCTAGTTAGCTAACGTTAGGTCACAATACAATGGTATGGGTCTGACTGCAAACAATGGAAGTTTTCTAACTTTTATTTGAACAATATGCAAGCAAGCCTGCCTTGTCAGTCTATTTTGACCACATGGGTTAGGCCTACTTAACTGATGACAACAGACATAGCTAGCTATATAGAGCTGTGGCTAGCTAGCTGACTAGCTAGCTTGCCGTTATTGCTAAGTTGCTAACGTTACTGACATTAGCTAATGCTAGCTAATCTGGCTAGCTAGGGTCACCACAATGATGCCAAATTTAGCGGTGTTTTGCAATATTGTTTATTTAAGTGAATGTACATGCTGACTAACAACGACAACCGGAAAAACATACAATTTACCACAATATTTGAGTAAACGATTGGGACCACGCCACTGGCTCCGTTGCGATGGTTTCCATAACAATAACAGCAATGATGGGGTAAAAATATTGTGGATGACGTTTCAGCCATGGTCTTTGATTTCACCAATGAGCATCGCGGAGCGAAGTATCCTCCGCCCATCTAACATCCAGCTGAATCCCATTTATTTTTTAGGCAATGTGTGTACAATGTAACTTTTATTAATCAGAAGTATTTCCTTGGAGAATATATAGATGAAAATGTATCCAAGACATTGCACTTGAGCCATTTTTTCACCATATCTGAATCTACTCTGCAGAACTCTACTGTTGGATAGCAATTCATTCATAGTCAAACGTATATGCGTTTATCTTTTACGTATTTAGCATTTTAATGAATGTTAAGTCATATTTCGTTGTATGTAATGAACATGCTCAGGATCTTTGGAATGGCAAAGAAACATGCAGTCCCCACATGCTTACAGTTGCGAGTTCAGCAGGATGCAACGTTCAGATAGAAATAGCCTACGTAGAACAAACATACCTCTCTGACATGTAGAATCACATCAGCTCTAGCCATGGCATTTCTATCTGCAACGTTCAAAAACGTTTAGCAACTGAACTTGGCCCAGGTATAATATTTTAGTAGCCTTTGGCAGGTGCATGTTTTTATTCCATGAAATAAGCAAGAAGGCCACCCAGTGGTTAGAGCGTTGGGCCAGTAACCGAAAGGTTTCTGGATCGAATCCCCGAGCTGACAAATATCTGTTAACCCACTGTTCCCCGGTAGGCCGTCATTTTTCTTTACATTTAGCGTCTGCTAAATGACTAAAATGTAAATGTAGCTAATTAGCAACTTTTCAACTACTTGCTACTTTGCAACTACTTAGCATGTTAGCTAATCCTTCCTGTAGCTCTAACCTTAACCCTTTCAGCTTTCCCTTTAACATAACTCCTAAAGTCAACCCTAACCCCTAGCCTAGCTAACATTAGCCAGCTAGCTAACGTTAGCCACCTAGTTAGAATTCGTGACATATCATTCGAAATGAGTGATGGACAACCACAAATGAATACATAACATACGAAACGTAACATATCATACAAAATATCGTAGCTTGAATT
Organism: Salmo trutta; assembly: GCF_901001165.1. Lineage (NCBI taxonomy): Eukaryota > Metazoa > Chordata > Actinopteri > Salmoniformes > Salmonidae > Salmo > Salmo trutta. The sequence continues at coordinate 4,225,961 of NC_042989.1, forward strand.
GACGTACAGAATAATATGAAATGTTCTGAGACCAGGTTGAATCAATAAAATCAGGTTTCTTTATTTTTTTGCAAACTGATCAACTCAGAACTACTCATGTGGTTAGCATAGTTAGTTATCTACAACACAGTATGTTATACAGGAAACTACTAAAATAATGGAAACACTTGAGTGAGGGATACAAAGTATATTGAAAGCAGTTTTATTTTACTAGGCAAGTCAGTTAAGAACAAATCCTTATTTTCAATGATGGCCTAAGAACAGTGGGTTAACTGCCTTGTTCAGGGGCAGAACGACAGATTTTTACCTTGACAGCTTGGGATTTGATCTTGCAACCTTTCAGTTACTAATCTAATGCTCTAACCACTAGGCTACGCTGCCGTCGCTAGGCTACGTGTGGTTCCTGAGGTAATTAAGCAATTAACATCCTATCATGCTTAGGGTCATGTATAAAAACGCTCGGTAGGCCAGAATCTTTGCCATTATTTTGTCTACAATGGCTATGACCCCATAGGATGACAATGCCTCCATCCACAGGGCACGAGTGGTCACTGACTGGTTTGATCAGCATGATAACAATGTCATATGCCAACTGAACAGTTATGGGAGATTCTTGAGGGGCGCCTGAGACTGCATTCACTTTAGGCCGGACACAGCGTTTTCCACCACTTCTGGTGGAAGAATAGTGTCTCTCTAAGGGTTACAGACACTTGTAGAATCTATGCCAATGTGCATTAAATCTGTTCTGGCTCATGGTGGCCCAACGCCCTATTAAGACACTTTTTATGTTGGTGTTTCATTTATTTTGGCAGTTACCTGTACATTCCAACATGTATGAGTTCCCTGCTTGAAGATGTATACAGTTGAAGTCAGAAGTTTACATACACTTAGGTTGGAGTCATTAAAACTCGTTTTTCAACCACTCCACAAATGTATTGTTAACAAACTATAGTTTTGGCTAGTCGTGACACAAATAATTTTTCCAACAATTGTTTACAGAGATTATTTCACTTATAATTCACTGTAGTTTACATACACTAAGATGACTGCGCCTTTAAACATCTTGGAAAATTCCAGAAAATTATGTCATGGCTTTAGAATCTTCTGATAGGCTAATTGACATCATTTGCGTCAATTGGAGTTGTACCTGTGAATGTATTTCAAGGCCTACCTTCAAACTCAGTGCCTCTTTGCTTGACATCATGGGAAAATCAAAATAAAACAGCCAAGGCCTAAGAATTTTTTTTGTAGACCTCCACAAGTCTGGTTCATCCTTGGGAGCAATTTCCAAATGCCTGAAGGTACCACGTTCATCTGTACAAACAATAGTACACAAGTATAAACACCATTGGACCACGCAGCCGTCATACCGTGCATGAAGGTGACGCGTTCTGTCTCTTAGAGATGAACGTACTTTGGTGCGAAAAGTGCAAATCAATCCCAGAAGCACAGCAAAGGACCTTGTGAAGATGCTGGAGGAAAAAGGTGCAAAAGTATCTATATACACAGTAAAATGAGTTCTATATCGACATGACCTGAAAGGCCGCTGAGCAAGGAAGAAGCCACTGCTCCAAAACCGCCATTAAAAAAGCAAGACTATGGTTTTTCCCCACTACGGTGGGGACAAAGATCGCACTTTTTGGAGAAATGTCCTCTGGTCTGATGAAACAAAAATAGAACTGTTTGGACATAATGACCATTGTTATATTTGGAGGAAAAAGGGGGAGGCTTGCAAGCTGAAGAACACCATCCTAACCGTGAAGCACAGGGCTGGCAGCATCATGTTGTGGGGGTGCTTTGCTGCAGGAGGGACTGGTGCACTTCACAAAATAGATGGCATCATGAGGGAGGAAAAATATGTGGATATATTGAAGCAACATCTCAAGACATCAGTCAGGAAGTATATGAAAATTAGAAAATTTGTGGGCAGAACTGAAAAAGCGTGTGCAAGCAAGGAGGCCTACAAACCTGACTCAGTTACACCCAACTTTTTGTGGGAATCTTGTGGAAGGCTACCCAAAACGTTTGACCCAAGTTAAACAATTTAAAGGCAATGCTACCAAATACTAATTGAGTGAATGTAAACTTCTGACCCACTGTGATGAAAGAAATAAAAGCTGAAATAAATAATTCTCTCTGCTATTATTCTGACATTTCACATTCTTAAATTAAAGTGGTGATCATAACTGACCTAAGACAGGGCATTTTTTCAAGGATTAAATGTCAGGAATTGTGACACTGAGTTTAAATGTATTTGGCTAAGGTGTATGTGAACTTCCAACTTCAACTGTATATGCCTTCATTCTTGCTGGTTAGTGAAAGGTGAAAGTCATGGTACATATGTGGGATGTTGTGTTTTGTCAGCATTTTATTTTAACCCAACATGACTCTGTTTTCCAAACTCAATTTGCTTCATTTTTGTTGTAGACTCAAACAGAGAAGATATCGTGTCAGCTGATTGGGTGGTTCCACTACTGGGTTTAGCCAAGTGTTATGATCCTCAAATCCAAAATAATGCAGTTTGGGCCCTTTTAAACCTCACACTGTCTGGTAGGTCTGCACAGGAATATGTCCACCAGTAGATAATATACATATCTCAGGTTGCCGCCACATTCTGGGTTGTTGCTGTGTTAATATGTTCAAAATGGGTGGAGTTTAAATGACACATTAGTGGGCTATGCTCAGCTTTTGTTGATTTTTCAAAATAAGTGATGTGTGTCACTGTTAACCATAGAGATCAATCAAGAATAGATTGTGGTCCCAACATTAATTATGAACCCTCATAACTCATTCCTAGACATACTCACTGGCCAGTTTATTGGTAAACCCATCTAGTACCGGGTCGGACCCCCCCTTTGTCTCCAGAACAGCCTGAATTATTCGGGCAATTTTATAAGATTACGGAAACGTTCTACAGGGATGTGGGTCCATGCTGACGCGATGGCATCACGAAGTTGCTGCCGATTGGACGGCTGTACATTCATGCTGCGAAACAGCCCGTTCCATCTCATCCCAAAAATGCTTTTTTGGGGTGAGGTCAGGGGACTGCACAGGCCACTCAAGTAGACTGAACTCACTGTCATATTCCAGGCAATATTCTTCCACTCCTCAAATGTCCAGTGTTGGTGATTGCGTGCCCACTGGAGACGCTTGTTGTTGCGATAGCCCATCTGTGACAAGGATCGACGAGTTGTGCATACCGAGATGCCATTCTGCACACCACTGTTGTACTGCGCCGTTATTTGTCTGTTTGTGGCCGTCCTGTTAGCTTGCACCATTCTTGCCGTTCTTCTTCGACCTCTCTCATCAACGAGCTGTTTTTCGCCCACAGGACTGCCGCTGACTGGATGTTTTTTGTTTGTCACACCATTCTTGGTAAACCCTAGACACTGTTGTGCGTGACAAGCCCAGGAGGGCGTCCGTTTCTTAGGTACTGGATCTGGCACGACGATCATACCACACTCAAAGTGGCATAGGTCACTTGTTTTGCCAATTCTAACATTCGATCGAGCAGTAACTGAATGCCTGTCTGCCTGCTTTATATAGCAAGCCACGGCCACGTGACTCACTGTCTGTAGAAGCGATCCATTTTCGTGAACAGGGTGTACTTAATAGACTGGGCAGTGAGTGTATGTCTCCATATCTGGCCAATATGAGGTGTGCCTTCTTTTACCTGTCCATTAATCTTGCATTGCATCAGCCTGCATTAGCCTTGTTCTTTGTTTCTAGAGGACGATGAGTGCTATGTCAAGAGGGAGCCATTCCTGTCCTGATACTTCTGTTTCAGTCCTCCAACTATGAGGTCCAGGTAAAAAAAAAAAACTCTCACGGTCTCCTGTACATTAACCAAATTTTCCTGCATAAAATAAAACACTAAGTATCAGTGTGCTGCAGGTATTTTTGTATTTATGAAACAGTTGGAACAAAATTATGTAGCACAATGGTCAATGTTTGTGCTTCCTTCGTCACATGGTGAGCTTGTTAATAAATGATCAAACTGACACACATTCTTCCTGAATGTCAGTTCTTCAACATAGCCACTGTCCCTGAGCATCGTCCCAAAATGTTGGGCATTAGAGACCGTTTTCTGTTGAAGTCTCTGCAGACGCTCATGTCCTCATCAGTGCAAAAGGCCAGTTAAGACCAAACATTACCTTATGTCGAACAAATGTTACACTCTGAACCCAGGTCTGCATGACAGAATACCTTTCAGTGTGACGTACTATTTCAGGTATTTCAATTACTTTTAAATACATTTCAAAACAAGTAGTTGAATATTGGAATGGTTTTGGAAATACATTTGGAAGGTATTTGAAAATACTCCAATACACTCTCATGCAGTTAACCCAGGCATTTGAAAACAGCATTTGAAATAAGTATTTGAAAATACTTTCAAATACTATTTGGTTTTTACAAATAACCATTCAAATACTCAAATAAAATTACTTGTTTTGGGCTGTGTATTTGAAAAGCACTCAAATACACAGAAAAAAGTACTTTAAATAATAAATACTGAAATACACATGTATTTGAACCCATATCTGCTGCCATGTAATATTTTCTTACACTTGGGGCTCCTGAGTGGCACAGCGGTCTAAGACACTGCATCTCAGTGTTTGAGGCGTCACTATGGACACCCTGGTTCAAATCCAGGCTGTATCACAACCGGCCGTGATTGGGATTCCCATAGTGCGGTGCACAATTGACCCAGTGTTGTCCGGTGTAGGCCGTCATTGTAAATAAAGAATTTGATCTTAACTGAAATGCCTAGTGAAATAAAAAATGTGATGTTATGATTGTAAAAAATATTGGCAATCATACAAATGTAGCTGATATTGGGAGCCATGCACTGTCATTAACCTTTGTTGTGTTGTCTAGGACTTGATGGACAGTGAGTGTGTAACAGGACTTCTCGAGGCCCTTGTGACCTTAGTAGACTGTTCTGTGTGTTACAAACAGGAAGTATCATCTGACCAGCTGGGGTGAGAGGATTGGGGTCAATTTCAGTTTATTTTATTTAACTAGTCAAGTCAGTTAAGAACAAATTCTTATTTACAATGACAGCCTACACCAGCCAAACCTGGACCAATTGTGCGCCGCCCAATCACGGCCGGTTGTGATACAGCCTAGAATCAAACCAGGGTCTTTGTGACGCCTCTAGCACTGAGATGCAGTGCCTTAGACCACTGCGCCACACGGGAGCCCAGTTAATTCCGCAATAAACTGAAATTCCAAATGCTATTTTTGTCAATTCTTTTCACTCATTTCGATCGCATTTGGCCACAAAAATGACCCCTGAAGATGTTTCAAATTTGAAAATGCAGCGCTGTCCTATAGGTCTGCTTCCATTATCAGCAAACTAGTGATGAACGGTAATATGCATGTATTTTGTTTGTTTTCTAGTTCCTTGATTTGATCTGTGGCTGGTACAATGATTGATAGTGTATTTCTAGCAAAAGTACATATATTTTCAAATGCTATACTGTGTCTGTAAGCCAGGTTGTTCCATTTGTGCTCTTCTATGTATTTTGTTGTCACTCGTATATCATACAGACCATGTCATCCAACTACCGACACCACACTACGCCGCCATCTCAGAATATATACTGATTTACCTCAATAATCAGGAAGTGAGTTTCCAGCAGCCGAGCATTATGCAACCTCAAAGGTTTGTCATGGTTTTGTAACAAGTTTGCCAGTCATGCTGTCTATGCCTAAAATAGCACATTTCTGTAGTTAATATCTCAGTCAACATTAAATTCTAGTCATTTGTCCTGAGCAAGTTAGCACTAGTGGATTAACATAAGGGCAGGTACATGAAGTTATAGTCAAAAGGTGCATTTTGTCATGTTATTTTTCAGACTAAGAGGTGTCCGTGGTGATGAGTGGTAGTGCGCTGGACGAGCAGCTAAAGAGGGTGCATGCACAGACAAGAGTTAGACGATTCAGAATCCTCTGTCCTCCTGACCTGTCCACTGGAGCCCTCTCTGCCTCAGGAGACAGACTGAAATGTGGGACATGCGTATCACTGGTTGTACTGACTTGCCATTACCTTTGAACGTGACAACGATTGCTGCGGCATGTCATGATTATGATGTGTTATTTTTGAGTGTTTACACTGGTGTGTTCTGAGGGTTTACATCCATATTGCACTGGTGAATATATATATATATATATATATATATATATACAGAATTCAAAAGCTTTGTATCAGCGCATTGCTTTATTTGTTTTTACACTTTTGTACATTTTAATAAACAGGCTTACATTTTACACTTTATACTCTTCTTTTTATCATTTGTTTTCGAAAATGATTGCACAATTTCCAAGAAGGGGACTGCCAAAACACTTTGCAAGTGGTCAACCACGAGTGAGTATAATACTATAAACCACACATGTACTGTAACTATGCTGAAAATAAGTTCCATAGCAGATTCTGTTTCAATTATATTCCACAGAAAATAGGGAAAGTCAGACAAAGTGGTCTTTATATGAACTCAAAACTAAAGCTTTTAGTCTGAGACTAGCACACAAGTTCCAATACACAAACTATCCTACTATCTCTGCAAGGCAAAGTGCTCAAATAGCAGCACAGTTAGTCAACAAGCTAAAGCACATGACTAAAAACATCAGTCATGATTGTGAAACAGAGAGAATACATCTTTTCCCAATTGATTGCTGACTCCCACCGAAGCGAACTCATTTTTTATCACAGTTTAAATCTACAGCTATGCGGCCTGAGCCCTCATTTAGACTAGATAAGACAGTCATTGCAGAAACACTGAACAAGCAAGCTCCCATGTCTAGTGTTGTAGATAGTGATACCTCATGCAGCTCGTGCCACTTTGGATTAAAGAGAAACGTGACCAGATGGTGATCGACTCCTAGATAGGAAAGTCTTCCAGGGAAAAGGAGTGTGTGTTGGTTTCACATCACATGCACTCTCTCAAAGTGCAGGGCAGGAAAAAGGCTGCAGTTATTCTTTTCTTTGCTGATGGAGAGGAAAAAACCACCACAGCTGTGGAAAGATTCTTGGATGGGTTGTCTTCCCCCCTCTCTGATCTGTACGATACTCAGATAACTTCTGAGGAGTATGTAATAGGAAAAGGGTTAATAAGATCAAATCAGTTGATTCACGTCATACTTATCTTAGACTCAGAAACACATACAACAAACATTATTGAATGGCCTTAACTATGCAATCAGCTCCATAGTTCAAATCACACACAGTCTCTCAAGATCCAATCATCTCTTGGGGTGTGGGGTGGTGATTTGCTATGGGGGTGCCCCCTGCCCATCCCATCCTTTCACTCCTGACATTTGAACCATGAGCTCTTTCGTTCAGGACTTGAGTGTAATATCTACATAGCATAAAGATGAGCTGACGGAGGATCAACTCTCACCAGTTCGCTGATGGGACTGGATCTCCTCCATGCCTGTCAGAGTTCTCAGGGACCTGAATGAATGAACCAAAAACGTGCTTGTCAACAAATACAGTACATAACTTCTGATGACATGCATCACAAGACATGATCAGACAGACAATCATAAATACACTGTGGATATACCTGCGTTCTTTGAAGGCCACAACAGGAACCATGTCTTCCGTGTCACTCAGACCTAGCTTGGACGGCTTGGTCCCTGTCCCGACAACGACCCCTAGGTTGATGACCCCTTCTAAAGTGCCTTTGCTATTCTTAACAGGCTCAGTGTTCTCTTTTGGTTGGGCTTCCTCTGGAGAGGAGGAGTTATCGTTTGAGTTCCCATTCAGGACAGGCTTCTGCATGAAAACAAAACAATAATGTAAATTTGGTCAAGGCAAAGGAAAGTTCTGTTTATTTTGTTAAGTAAAGTATGGTTAATATGTTGGTATTTGAGGCAGTGTTTTGCTAAAACCACTGTACCTTTGGGATGGAGTTCTGCATGAAAGTAATCACATCAGTGTCGTCAAGGGCAAGTTTGGTTAGTTTTAAAAAAAATGGTTAACAACTATGCTACTTGTGGCAGGAAAATACAAGTGTTTTTTTGTTTCATTTTAAGCCAAAGATGGGTAAAAATTGGTAGGTGTGGCAGAACCCGAGTGCTTCAGGGTAATGTTCTTACTTCTTTCCTAGTTCTCCTCATGATCAACTCCAGTCGCTGAAAACAAAAAGAGGTCTGTTAAAAGTCTTGAACGCTTTTATGATAAACTATCACCCTTACTTTAGAACAAATATTTTTTTTGTGAAGCACAAAACAAGAATAGCCGCTAACTTCCCTCCACCCAATGTATTGAAGTTCCCCATAATTGAGCTCCACTGTATAGGGATCATGGTTGCTGCTTGTAGTCAATTGTACACAATATGGATCCCCAGATTATCTTCTAAGCATTTCAGGATGATCAGAACATTTCTCTCTGTCTCTTTCACCTTTTTTCTCTCCTGTCGTTGTTCCTCCTCCTCCTGGAAGTGTTTGTCTCTCTCCAGCCTCTGCTGCTCTGCCTTCTCCCTGGCCTGGGTCTCCTCCAACTCTCTCTGGGACACAGAGAGCGGAAGGATCAGAATGGGACAATGTATTACTTAGTGTTTCCATCTATATCATTTGAAGGTGCATAAATATCTGATGGCAATCTGACCAAAGCACTTTCTAGCACTGTATTCATAGAGCACATCCCTCACCTGCTTCTGGAGGAGAGCAGCTTCCTGCATGGCTCTGAGGGCTTTCTCTTCTTCTGCACTGGCTCTCTCCTCCTCTGCATGTTTCTGCTCATCTTCCTCCCTCCTCTTCCTCTCCTCTACCAGCCACTTGGCCTCAGCCTCCAGCCGTGCTCGCTGCTCTACCCTCCTGTGCTCCAGCTCCTCTCTGCCTCGCCTGTGATCCCACATAACATAACATTTGCATAACACCACACCATACATCACATTACTATACAAATTAATCTGAACCTCTGAATACAAGACACAACTGCATACTTGTATTTTACGCGAAAAGGTTACTCAACAGATTTTGTTCATACTGGGAAGATTAATGTTGGGTCATTCGAAAGAGAGATGGGAAGATGTAAGGTGGCCCTCCCTCCGTACCTCTCAAACTCTTCCCTGCGCAGGCTTTCCTCCTCCTCTCTCTCTCTCTTCAGGCGGGCCTCTCTCCTCTTCTCGGCCAGGAGCCGCGAGGCCTCCTCTGGGTCCATGGTGCCAGCAGAGGGCCTTGGGCTGGGAGTGGCTCCGGGAGGGAGGGCTGAGGAGGTGGACATGTCATAGGAGTCACTCTGAACCAAAACACACTGATCCAAATTTCCTGATTGTTTTTCAAAGAGTAGAACTCGATATTCTTCATTGGAATTGACCCCAACCCCACACTCAAGAATACAATATCTGAAATGTACCTAGAAAATACATAGTAGTTGATGGCGCAGTACCTTTCACTTTTAGATGCTCAGCCTCATCTGCACTGCCTTCAGTACTAAGTGTGGTTTCTCTCTGAGTCTGAGGTTCTGGGGAGTGTAGGAATGGTTGGACCTGGTCCCACGCTGCAGCTGGGGTCCTGATGGGCCGTGAGTTCCCAGGGGAGAGGGTATGGTTGGGGACTGGAACAGTGTCCTCCTCTGGTACAGGGTCCAGTTCCAGCTCTAACTGCTGTGATAGGGGCTGTCTGATCACAGATGTGTGTCTGATCACAGGTTTACTGAAGAAAAAAAAGAAGCGGAGACTTTTGTTTAGATAAATAAGTAAACAACGTCAAAAGGTGAGGTTGGGGTTGGTTGCACAATATGCACAATATTCTCAACAGAGTGATATCATTGTATGAAAGAAATTCGGTACAGTAGTTTGTGTGAAAACAACATCCAGACACAATAACAGATAAAAGGACAGTCATACCGTTCTGGTGAGGGCACTGCTGCTCTGCACTGTGGGTTTGTGGGTAACGCTTTCACGCCACCGTTGGGTAGTGGGTTTGTGGGTAATGCTTTCATGGGAGCGTTGGGTATGTGAGGCTGCTGAGTATTCCTCCTGGCCGTCCTCTCATTTTCCTCCTGCTGTGCTGCTTTTAACTTCGTAATAAATCAACAGGCAGGTTACAAGATTATCTTTCTGCAGTCTTTTTAAGACTGCAGAAAGACATGAAAGTGATTGAGGCTTATTGCCAATAAATGGTATGACAATTAATATAATTTACCCAACAATATAGCATAAATATGATAGTAAAATGAGTCAGAAGGAATAGAATGGAATAGAGTCTGTTTATTGTCTTCCTCCAAGGAAATTATTTCCCACAAGTTCGTACATTACACGGAGACAAACCAGCAACACCATCCCACCAACCCAGTCGACCCAGACATTTACAATCATAGAGATAAAACGATCTATCTCTATGTTTACAATGACATTTCCAGCAGGTATTACCTGTGCCGCATTGATGGATCTATGGCTTGTACGGCTGTGACTGGGGGAGGTGGCTACCTGGTAGTTTGCCTGGATGATAGACCGGTAGTCAGCCCGGTAGTCTGTCCGGAGGTCTGCCTGCGCCAGGTGGTGGTCAGTTGTGCCAGAGCGGCGTGGTGATTTGTGAGAGTTGGTGGCAGTGGCAGGCATGGAGTGGCATGAAACTGAACGGGGACAAATATGGACAACTGAACCAGTGTGTATGTTTGTTCCATTGTTGTGGAGCAATGGAGTGAGGGTTAGCAAGTGATACAGTGAAAGAATGTAAGTGTGTCCAAAAATGGTTGAAAAAGGGAAAAGAAGCAGAGTTAGTAAATTATTTACTTGAGAAGCCTTACCATTTTTGTGGGAATGTAAATATTATGTCCAAATATCCATATATTTTAACAAAAAATACACTATTTATATGTTATTTTTTCTTAGATTTAGATCTGGTTGTCATAATTTTCTATATATAACTGTTATTCTACATTCTGTAGAGTACCTTCTTCTTCTCTTGACTGACAATTATGACTCCTGCTCCTGCTCCTGGCTAGGTAGGAGCAGGTAGGGGTGAGGAGGCGACTGACCAGAGCCCTCTCCCAGGCAGTCAGGGGGGAGCGGCGAGGAGCTACTGCAGTAAAGCCAAGCATAGTGGGGGAACGCCAATACACAGGGACAGAGATAATGGTAGAAAATACAAAACAGAGATAGAAAATACAAGTAAGAAAGGGTAGGAAATAGGAGGAAAGTGAAGAAAAAGGAAGGTTAAAAGATGTTACAGGGTGAAAAATAAGTTCGGTAGCATAAGGGTTAAGAGGATGAAAGTCAAAAAGACACTAAAAAGTAGTACACTATATAGGAGTAGTACACTATATAGGAATAGGGGGACATTTATTAATTTACCGCTCTTGTTGTCGGTCTTCCTTCCTCGAGAGCCCTGGCTGAGTCTTTGCTTAATCCTCTGGCTCTTCTCCAAGGTCTTCTTCACCACAGATTCATAGCGCTCCTTCAGACCACAACACAAACCTCAGTGTCAGTGATATAGTAGTCTCTTCCCACATCCACTGTAGATACTGAGTTTGAGCGCTGTGACTAGTGATACAGTAACTCGGTCCCAAGATCCGTAACATCATATTGAGCCTTAAAATCGTTTAGCTTCAGATATGTACACAAAATGTGGAAAACAGCATCTGTACATCTTCTTCTCTGTGGAAAAACTGTTCTTATATGAAAAAGCTGTAAAGCAACACTGATGCCCACAATAGACACCTAAACCGAGTAACTGTTGATCCATGCTGACCCAACATGCCGACCTGGAACCAACAGGACCCTGAGCAGCTACTATCCCTAAGTCATAAGTCTGATAAATATTTAGTTGAATAGTTAACCAAATAGCTACCTGGACTATCTGCATTGACCCTTTTTGCCCTAACTTTTTTGAGTCATCACATACGCTGCTGCTACTGTTTATTATCTGTCACTTTATTCCTAGTTATATGTTCAATACCTGTCAAAAGGTTGGACACACCTACTCATTCAAGGGTTTTTCTTTATTTGTACTATTTTCTACATTTTAGAATAATAGGGAAGACATCAAAACTATGAAATAACACATTTGGAATTATGTAGTAACCAAAAATGTGGTCAACTAATCAAGTATATTTTAGATTTTAGATTCTTCAAAGTAGCCACCCTTTGCCTTGATGACAGCCTTGCACACTCTTGGCATTCTCTCAACCAGCTACATGGGAAATGCTTTTCCAACAGTCTTGAAGGAGTTCCCACATATGCTGAGCACTTGTTGGCTGCTTTTCCTTCACTCTGGTCCAACTCATCACAAACCATCTCAATTGGGTTGAGGTCGGGTGATTGCAGAGGCCACCCTCCTTCTTGGTCAAATAGCTCTTACACAGCCTGGAGGTGTGTTTTGGGTCATTGTCCTGTTGAAAAACAAATGATAGTCCCACTATGCGCAAACCAGATGGGATGGCGTATCGCTGCAGAATGCTGTGGTAGCCATGCTGGTTAAGTGTGCCTAGAATTCTAAATAAATCACTGACAGTGTCACCAGCAAAGCACCCCCACACCATCACACCTCCTCCTCCATGCTTCACCGTGGGAACCACACATGCGGAAATCATCCGTTCACCTACTCTGCGTCTCACAAAGACATAGCGGTTGGAAGCTAAAATCCAAAATTTGGACTCATCAGACCAAAGGACAAATTTCCACTGGTCTAATGTCCATTGCGTGTGTTTCTTGGCCCAAGCAAGTCTCTTCTTCTTATTGGTGTCCTTTAGTAGTGGTTTCTTTGCAGCAATTTGACCATGAAGGCCTGATTCCCGCAGTCTCTTCTAAACAGTTGAAGTTGAGATGTGTCTGTTACTTGAAATCTGTGAAGCATTTATTTGGGCTGCAATTTCTGTGAATTTCTGTGAACTTGGGCTGCAACTCTAATGAACTTATCCTCTGCAGCAGAGGTAACTCTGGTTCTTCCTTTCCTGTGGCGGTCCTCATGAGAGCCAGTTTAATCACAGCGCTTGATGGTTTTTGTGACCGCACCTCAAGAAACTTTAAAAGTTCTTGGAATGTTCTGTATTGACTGACCTTCATGTCTTAAAGTAATGATTGTTGTTTCTCTTTGCTTATTTGAGCTGTTTTTGCCATTATATGGACTTGGTATTTTACCAAATAGGGCTATCTTCTGTATACCCCCTACCATGTCACAACACAAATGATTAGCTCAAACGCATTAAGGAAAGAAATTCCCCAAATTAACAAGGCACACCTTTAATCGAAATGCGTTCCAGGTGACTACCTCATGAAGCTGGTTGAGAGAATGCCAAGAGTGTGCAAAGCTGTCATCAAGGCAAAGGGTGGCTACTTTGAAGAATCTCAAATATAATTTGTTTAAAACTTTTTTGGTTACTACAGTTGCCATAGGTGTTATTTCATAGTTTTGATGTCTTCACTATTATTCTACAATTTAGAAAATAGTAAAAATATACAAAAACCCTGGAATGAGTAGTTGTGTCCAACCTTTTGACTGGTACTGTACACTACATATTTACCTCAATTACCTCGAACCCCTGCACTTCGACTCAGTACTGGTACCCCGTGTATATAGCCAAGTTACACTCATTGTGTATTTATTATTACTTTTCTATTATTTTTCTATTTTCTTTCTCTCTGCATTGTTGGGAAGGGCCCATAAGTAAAAAGTTCACTGTTATTCTACACCTGTTGTTAATGAAGCATGTGACAAATTAAATTTGATTTGACCCCCCAGGCACAAGAACTCACTGATTCCTCCTTCATTCTCTGCCTCCTCTTCTCCTCCACGGCAGTGCGCCTCCTCGCCTCCTTCTCTCTCTGCTCCTGAAGCCTCCTCTTCCTCTCCTCCATCTGCTGCTCATAGTGACGCATGGCCCGCTTCTCTCGAGCCAACCGGTCCAGCTCTCTGGAAACTACAAGTACATTTAGTTGAGTTTGGTTTGGTTTGTTCAGTGGTTCTCAACGTCCTTTGTTATGGAGCCCTCAATCACATTTTGCTCTGCCCCGAAGTACCCCTTCATATGGGATTGACCGGGGTTGGTTGTCACACTTTTTACTCTTGTGTGTATTTCTCAGCACCAGTATATCTTACAAGACTCTTTAAATATTATGCATTTTATTAGCATTTTATGCCTTGAGAATGTTTATTTATTTCACCTTTATTTAACCAGGTAGGCAAGTTGAGAACAAGTTCTCATTTACAATTGCGACCTGGCCAAGATAAAGCAAAGCCGTTTGACACATACAACAAGAGAGTTACACATGGAGTAAAACAAACATACAGTCAATAATATAGTAGAAAAATAAGTCTATATACAAAGTGAGCAAATGAGGTGAGATAAGGGAGGTAAAGGCAAAAAAGGTCATGGTGGCGAGGTAAATACAATATAGCAAGTAAAACACTGGAATGGTAGATTTGCAGTGGAAGAAAGTGCAAAGTAGAAATAGAAATAATGGGGTGCAAAGGAGCAAAATAAATAAATAAATACAGTAGGGGAAGAGGTAGTTGTTTGGGCTAAATTATAGATGGGCTATGTACAGGTGCAGTAATCTGTGAGCTGCTCTGACAGCTGGTGCTTAAAGCTAGTGAGGGAGATAAGTGTTTCCAGTTTTAGAGATTTTTGTAGTTCGTTCCAGTCATTGGCAGCAGAGAACTGGAAGGAGAGGCGGCCAAAGGAGGAATTGACTTTGGGGGTGTCCAGAGAGATATACATGCTGGAGCGCGTGCTACAGGTGGGTGCTGCTATGGTGACCAGCGAGCTGAGATAAGGGGGAACTTTACCTAGCAGGGTCTTGTAGATGACCTGGAGCCAGTGGGTTTGGTGACGAGTATGAAGCGAGGGCCAGCCAACGAGAGCGTACAGGTCGCAGTGCTGGGTAGTATATGGGGCTTTGGTGACAAAACGGATGGCACTGTGATAGACTGCATCCAATTTATTGAGTAGGGTATTGGAGAATAACATGACATTTTGAGTAAATTTGTGTGTGTCTATATGTTTGCACATACATGTGTGCATGTCTGGATGCGTGACAGAAAAAAATGTGTGTGAGAGAGAGGCAACGAAGGGGGTTCTTTATAGCAACAGCACAAAAGGGCTTGGAATTTATTGTATACTGGCAGTCAAAATGTTGACAATGACAACAAACCCCACATTCCATGTGACAACCCCCCCCCCCAATGCTAATTAGAAGATGCTAGTTACCACATTGGTTGGCCTAGGAACTCGTTTGAAATATGGCTCCCCTTTTCCTCTTTTCAACAAACATAATTGTTCCAGAATGCTTCCCTGTGGCTCAGTTGGTAGAGCATGGTGTTTGCAACGCCAGCATGGTGTGTGCAACGCCAGGGTTGTGGGTTCGATTCCCACGGGGGCCAGTTCAAAAAAAAATAAAAATAATGCATGAAATGTATGCATTCACTACTGTAAGTCGCTCTGGATAAAAGCGTCTGCTAAATGACAAAAATGTTAAAAAAAATGATATAATTCAAACATTTAAATATAAAATACCAAGAATCTATTTCTTCACACTCACCTATGGAAAAACACAAAATACCCTCACCTCAATGTTTTGAAATGCTGACATGAATTGACCAGGTGGATGAGTTCTTTTAAAGAATTCACACATTTTAACTTCAAAAGTATTACACAGTGCCATTTAGATTGGGACTAAATGGCACCGTGACAACCAACACGTGAGGAAAACAACCTCGGTCTCCCCTGATCAACAGGCCTATGTTCTTATGAGTCTTCCCAAGTACCCCTTGGGTATAAGGCAAGGTACACCCAGTGGAACTAGTACGTCATATTGAGAACCAGGTTGAGAACCCCCATCATCACGGGTGTTGGCTACATACCAAGCTGTTTCTTATGCTCCTCCCTCCGCTCCAGCGCAGTCCTCCTCTTCTCCTCCTTCTCTCGCTGCTCCTGTAGCCTCCTCTTCCTCTCCTCCAGCTGTTGTTCATAGAGACGCCTGGCCCTCTCCTCTCGAGCCAACCAGCCCAGCTCTCTGGACACTGCAAACACATTGTGGGACTTATTAGCCACAAAAATACCAGTACCCTGGTCCCAGATCATTGTGTTGTATAGCTAACTTCTAATGAACTAATTTGGCATGACAGTTTCCATGGGAGCTGGCAAAAAGACAGCACAAATAGACATGGACCAGGTTACTAAAATACTTTCAAGAAACTACAAAAATAAGTGACAAACAATTGAGTGGTGTATTAGCTGTGGCGTCATCATGTGTGGTTACACATACCAAGTTGTTTCTCATGCTCCTCCCTCCGCTCTTTCGCTAGTCTCAGTCTCTCATCAACCTTCAGTACCTGTGGGCCTGGAATATTAGATAATATGTCACATTCACTCTACATCAAGTACATACATTAAACAGTATGCGTTTGGTGACATTACTGATCATGACAGGGAGTTTAAGATGGTTCTGCTGCAGCTGAAGCTTGGTTCAAATGAAGTGTCACTATTTCTTTCAGTCAGAAAATATGTTTACAGTTGAGGGACTTTTTTTAGACTTAAAGTTAAGACATTGGGGGGGGGAAAGGACAATGTCAGGTTATACTCAAACTTTTGTAAGGACAAAGCATGGCATTGATCATGTCTTGATAACGGTGATGCACGTCAGAGGAAGACCACTCATGACGGATGACCCACAAAGAACAAGCAGTACCCCAGGCACAGAGAGAGAGAGAGAGAGGGAGAGAGAAAGAGAGAGAGAACTGATGTATGACCTGCTGGGTTTCCATGGCTGGTTGTGTTGTTACTGATCACAGCTGATTTGAAGGAGGCAGGAACACACATGACTGCTCTCCTCTTCTCTGAATTACAGGGCTTCATGTCGTCATTGCCTTTTTCTAAAACGAAATAAAGAATTAAAGAGAACATCCTGTTTAGGTCTCTCTGACTTTTTCAGCTGACTCAAAAGGACTGTTATTTAGTCAGGATCGTTAATGAGATGAGAATAAGAAACGATAAGTACATGTTTATGACAAGTATAACTGCATCATCATGGTTTATACCTGCTGGAAAAGTACGAGACACATGACTACCTCAGAAAAAGATAACCTTAGTATAAATTGCTTAATACTAGATACAGTGGGTCATATCATTGCAGTTTCCAGAAAATCGACTGGTCGTACTTAATCCAGGCACTAAGCCTCTAGGCTGAATGTTAGCTGTTAATAAAATAGCTATTATAATATGCCTGTTCCTGTTGTGCCTTGCAGGGGTAAACAAATGCCAGCACCTGACAAGTCTTCATGGAGATGGCTAAAACAAACAAGCAAATAGAGGCAGAAGAGGATAAGAACAAAGACATGCTTCACAGGAGGTCGCTAAATAGTGATGTGAATTTTTGGTGCAAGAGACGTACACCAGAAATGATCTTTCTCCTGCAAGAGATGGACACGCAAAAAGGATCTCCCTTGACACTCGACGCTATAACAATGGGCATGAATGTATCTTACTGAATCGGGCCTATGATGAGTGTTGATGTTTACCACAGCGGAGATAGAGGGGATTCAGTAAGCTACATCATTACCTCACTGTTTACAAAACAAAATGGCAGTAGAGAATAGGATGAACGTCTATGTAGAAGTGCGAGGCAATATCAGATCCTCTGATCCACGGACATTTCAAAATTCCCCTGCCGTACATGCTACAAAATAAATCTAAGTTAAAGTAATGACTTCATTATCTGGCCTAGATACATGATGGACCATCTCCCCACTGAGGATGAACTAGAAGGGAGAGGTTGATTCTGGCTGATTCTGGTTCGGATAGCCTGTCCTGTATATAAACACAGTGAAGCTACAATACCGACCTCCATGTCATTCTATAAACAGAGTGAACACTCCACAGCAAATCTATCATCCTCACCATATCAAATAAACAGCTACCCACCACCCTGTATACCTGCTTTTCTATAAGCACAGTAAAAAAAGATATACATTATCAAAGCCACAGTACTCACCTCCCTGTCTCTCGGCTCTGCTCTCCTTCTGGTTGTCTTGATTATCTCTGGTAGAAAGCCCCTTTCTGTCTTCTTGGGATACTGGCTTCTTGCTGGGGGTCTCCCTCTGTTTCTCCTGTATCACAGCCATGTTACTGCTATGCACAGAGCAGGGCATACCACAGCTCTGCCACGCAACAGACTCTCCTCCTCCTCTCCTCCTTTTATATTTCTATTTTAAGATGCCTGTACTGTACCGAAGGTCCTCCTGGTCCCCTGTGCTCACTATGCAGCTGACCGACTGCCTCTTGCTTCAGCTGCTTGCTCATCTGGGCATTTCAAACAAATAGAAGAGAAAAAGGGAAGAAAAAGCCCTTTGGGGTAAACTGATAGAACCAGCTGACTTGCTGGGTTCTGGCTGGCTAGATCCTGCATCCAGGTCCAGTGAAGTGGAAAGCAAAGATATGCATGATCCAAATAACAGAGAAAAATCTGTGAGAATATAAAATAGTTTTCTCTCTCCCAGTTCCTATGAGGGTCCTTTACAAGCTATATTAGAGACATGGATGCTATATAGCTTAGTGAAAATCTCTATCCTCCTTTCTCTGGGGCTGGCTACTGTACTGAAATGGTTACTTCCCTTTTGACCATCTCTCACAGCTCACAGACTCTGGAGTGCTACTCTGATCTCTTTAGCTACTGTCATGTACTGCAGTCCTGTCACTTTAATTCAACCCATCCCACCACCCACTGCTGAGTACAAGCAGCCATAGACCCGCATCCCAAATGGTACCCTATTCCCCATGTAGTGGACTACATTTGACCTGGTCCCACGGTCAAAAGTAGTGCACTACATAGGGAGCAATTTTGGACTGAGCCAGAGCCAGCTAAATAGATAAGAAATATTCAGTGCAGAAGAAATAGGGGAAGGAGGGAGGGAGGCAAAGTCAGTCACTGGCAGGCAAATTAATCCATCTGGCCTTGTTCTGTGAATGGTTGCCGCGACAACAGTGGTACAGTGCTGTACTGTGTGTCTCTATCCCAAATGGCATCCTGTTCCCTATATAGTGCCCTGTAGGGCTCTGGTAAAAAGTAGTGCTCTACACAGGGAATAGGGCGCCATTTGAGACATGGACATTAACTCGCCCTGTTGCACCCCACTGTTCTCGTTATGAATCTGAGGCAAGGGATGGAAGGATATTTATACTTTGCAATCCCACAATGCTTCACTCTAGTCTGGGTGAGTCAGCATCATCATCAACCACTAGATGGAAGTCTTTCCCTGTTGGCTGGAGGTGGGCAAGCCTCGACCCTTAATCAAACCATTGTAGAGAAGAATACAGTGAGTGTAATGACTGGCAGCGAGGGACTCGAGACAGCCTGAATTTACATTTGAGCCTCTAGGAGAGTAGCTTAGCTTTAAGCCTCCTTCCATCTAGGGGGATGTCTCAATACTCTGCATTGTTTTCCTTTCTTAGTCTCTGATGAAGGGACTGGATAAGATCTCTTCTCATGTCCTGCATGATCCGTCACAGAGGAAAGGACATAGGGAAAGGAATCATACTATTGAGTTATCAATTTATCTTAGTCCATCTGGACACTCCACCTAATGACAATCTACAACTGATTATTCATACAAAGTGAGATGCTCATTACATTAAAAACAATCTTTATTGTACTTCAGTCTGGAACGAACATCTACAAACTCAGGATGTCATATTTTTTGTAAAAATTTGTTTTTCACAATAAATGGGAAATCATAATCAAGTTAAAAACGAAAGTATTCAGCACATGAAGACTTGTTACACTTAAAACAAGTAAAAGTCTGACTTCGCCTTGTTATCATAACACATCATACGTGCACAAACAGACGATGTACTAATAGAAAAATCTGGATGAACGTCTATCACTGAATATCATCACATTCAACAACTACTGGTGAACCTTTTCTCTAGATGGGGCATACATAACATTTCATCAGTAACCTATGCCAGTATTCTGGGCCATGATTTCTATCCATTGAAAGTTGAATCCACGAATAGGCTTACTCTGGGTCCGGGAAACCAGCCATAAATATCTGAGACCCTACCCTGTAGCATTCAACCCATTCTGGGTATGGCATGAGCCCACAGTCCTGCCGCCTTTGCTAGAACTAGTCCGTGCCACTATCCTGTCCTCCTGAGGGTCCTGGTTTGAGTTTGTCTCTATAAAGTGTTGTGTGACGGAGGTATCACTACCTGTGGGGGAGTCTACAGTCTCATAACCCTCGCTAAGCTGGTTCGTTATGGTCCTAAAGTGGCTAGAGAGCTTGGAGTCTGTGCCTGTGGCGGAGGGAGATGGAGACGGTAGAGACTCCTGATCCTGCTCCGTATTGATGCCTGTCTCTGCCTCTGTGAATGGGGAGGGGCCAGGAGCTGTTTCTGTCCTATCAAAGGGGCTTGTGTTGCCTGGTCCGTTGGCCTTGGCCAATCCTGCCTCGCAGTCTTTGCTAAAGCCAGCCTCTGACTCTGGGTGGTGGTCCAGAGGGGCCGACCCAGGAACAGAGCTCTCTCTCAGGGTTAGCTGCTGGCGGGTCTCCCGGAGCTGCTGCTGGAGGACCAGGATGGTGCTCTGCATGCCCTCCACCTCTTCGTCCAGCTGGATGATGAAGTCGTTCAACTCTGTGTGGAGACCAGAGAGACAGACATCAATATTACAGCAGTGAACACATACCCAATTACCCATAACAAAAATGTATGCATTCACTGACTGCACATCACTTTGGATAAAAGAGTCTGCTAAGTGGCTAAATTATATTAGCATGGAAGAATGATAGCGCCACAACATATCAAGGCAGCGGTATAATATACTGAATAACATATTAATCAAATATGTACCACCAGGGCTCTAAAGTGCAACCTGGAGTTATATTTGGGGAAAACCAGTGCGACAAAACGAAAATCCTATAAAAAATTCAATGCGTAACAATTTTCCGCTACACTCTTCTCTACACTGTTCAAACAAGACAGACTGCCTCCCACGGCTGCTTGCTTCCAGTTCCCGGGCCACACACACACATCAAGCCCCGCCCTCTGCCACTAAAGCAGGCAGCACACAGTTCCTCAGTGCTGTTTGTTTTCCCAACATGTTGTCAATTCATGCACTCAACGTATTCTTCCAAAACAAGAACAATGCTGCTTTCCACATTGCTTCTAAATATGAATCATCAGGTTCTTTATTTTATTATTATTTTGTGAGTCAGTTAATCATTTTGATTTGCGAGTTAGTATAAAGATGCTGGCATGTGCCGAAAATGATGGTAATCTAAATGTTGACTGCAAAGTAGGCTTACCTGGCAGAACAAAATCATGATGATGTGTGTCAATCGCGGGGCATTTGTTTTGCAAACTCTACCATCACATATGGCCTTGTATAGTATAAAAACACTGCTAGCCAAACAATGGTCTCTTGCTAGGCACACAATTGAATTGACGGACAACTACACCCTCCAAATGTTTTTATTTTCACTCAAAAGTGGTCTCCTGATGTGGTTTAAGCATTGTTGTTAGAAAAAAATACTAAAAAAAGTAGGTTCTATTAAAAAGTGCTTTTGAGAGTGAAAACCTGAAAACTAGGAAAACTCAGAAACCTGGAAAAAATAGATCCAGGAAAACAGAATTCACCAAAAGATCAAACTGATTTCATAGGGCCCTATATAGTATAGTGACGGTGTAAAATCGTTAACAATAACACCCTTTGAGACTGCAAAGGTTATTTTCTCCTTCCAAACAATTAATGTAAATATGATAGTCAAGTTCAAATGTAATTATTTGTGTATGGAGGGTAGGCTACTTGTTCAACCAACAAATTAAAGATAAAATGTAAATGATATAGCATTATCTGCTTTCCCAGGCCAGTACTCTTTTCATTGCAGATGTGCCACTTGCAAATGAACCTGAATGCCAAGCACTGCAAGCGCATGCTAATTTAAAAGATGGCTAGTCATTATTAGCCTGGTTCTGGATAGAGTACAGGTCAATATCGCGCGCAGTGGTTTAAAATTGGTGCGACCCAATCATGTGCTGATGCAATCGACTGATAAAAATTGTGGGTAGAAAGTTAGAGCCCTGTGCTAATCACTAACTGGCTAACTAAATGCACTAGCTAGGGCAAAGAAAACATTAGCTCTAATGCAGGCTGCTACCAGTGGTGGTATAGATTAGCATGTTTGTTCAACGGCATGTTCTGAATCAGATAGCCTACTGTAAAATATTTGTCTAAATGCAACATCTATTCAAATGTGATTAGGATCCCCCGGGAAACACCGACCAACAATTTGGTTCCTACACTGTCTTAACTCCTACCTGGCTTTTTTAAAATTGTATTTAAATGTTATTTGTTGTAATGCCAAACACCAACCCCAGAATTAGAATAGATCATTCTATTTCTATGATTCCAACAGTTCACCCAGGTGTTTTGATCTATCGCAAGCCAAAACACAATATTTGGTTGAAAAAAATCACAATTCGGTTTTTTTTGCGCAGCCCTACTAACAACCTGGTAACTTTACCAGTATATGCAAACAGTTGGTGGCACAGAAAGAAAAGTGATAACTTCTTCAGAAAATGTGCTTTAAAAGTAAGGATTCATAAAGGCTATATCTCAAACGACTAAAACGGATTTTTCTCATGCTCCTAAATTTGCTCTGGTGGTGCTCCTAACTTCTCAAAGATTGGTAGCACTGGTGCTCCTAATGATTTCTTCTAATTTAGAGCCCTGTGTACCACACAGAAATAGTGAAATAGCTAAGGATATAGAGAGACTACAGTACTCACCATCCTGGCTGCTCTTGAGCTCCTCGCTGTACTTCTTCTGCAGGGCCAGCTCTGCCTCCAGCTGGGCGATACGACCCTGAGAGATCTGTCTGCCCAACTCCTGGTTCTCCTGGATCAACATCCTGCACTTAGCCATCAACTTCTTTCCAGTCTGGCTGCAGAGGAAACAGGGGTTAACGTCAACATGATGACAACAAAAGACAGTCCCAGCAGCCCTAATGCTAAGTCCCTGAAATATATCATTGTGGGTTATTTAAGATACCAACTCAAACAGCAAACAAGTACTATCTGCATTAGCGTGATGGCAACCAAGATTCAAGGCAATATGATCCTATATCATATAATACAATATACAATTTGCCCATTTGACTTACCAAGTGCTTACACTGCTACATGAACCAGTTAGTTTCTAAAAAAGTTCAACATTTCAGTGAAACCATTTAAACACATACATCTGAACTAGACCTTGGTAACACAGGCCTGCTTTTAACAGTGCTGTCAAAACATTGCACAATTCAACTGAACAGAAAAGGTTTGGATTATTGAGCGATTAATAAAATGAAACAGTCATACCTGGGTATCGTTCATATTACTGAAAAAGGTGTTCAAGATGACTCCTTGAAGCAAGCCCAGGATCACTATAACAAATGTCTTTAGTGTTTAACAGTCTCTGGACTGGGCCTTGTGCAAGTCCCTCCATTTTCAACTCTTTAATTTAAATCGATATCTATACTCTATGTGGAATGGGGTCAAGTTAGTTTAAGTTAGCATTTATTGGAGAAAGCATGTACTAAGTAAGGAGACAAGTTGTGTGATCTAGGCCTAAGCCATTCACACTGAAATGTTCCGATCAAACCAAACAAAGTATAGCAATGTTCCTAGCGGGAGAGGGTTTGGAGGTTGAGTGTCAGTGACCATCTCTTCTGAGCAGTCCCGATTCCTTCAAGCCCCTTAACAGGGTCACTCAGAGCTGAAACCAGTTCACCTGACAAAGAGTTTATGACATATGCAGGAGGAGTAGTGGGGCTGATCTGATCTGTCTCTCTTTCCTTTTTAAAAAGTCACAGTCATGTTTGAGCGTATTGCATTTTCCTGCCTTCCTTTCCCTCCATTTTGCATTCTTGCAGAAGAGAGTCAGTTGTCTGGCTGGCACAGTCTTTGGCTGGAGGATCGAGGGTTATTTTGGTTTGGTTTACCTATCAGGTGTAAATTTCCAGGCACTTAGTTCATTTTGGGCTTGCTCCAATTTGTCTTTGTTCTCTTCCAGTTCGCTCTTCATCTTAAGGAAAAACAAGTAGACCGCAGGGTCCACCATAGTAGATCTCAGCTGGGCCACATTGGGTTGCTGGGCTTGCTTCAGGTACTGGATCTGGGTCTGAAAATAGGTGAAAATAATACATGTGTAACCAGAGCACTCAGGTCCCAAAAAAGAGCAACAGTAGGTACAGTAAATCAAGTTTCCCCATTACAATATGTCCCTATCACGTTACTTACCAACTGTCATGTCTTGATTTGTGACAATTTCTGCATTTTCACACAGGGTTTGAAAAACTCAAACCAATGGACTTCAGACACAGAACACCACATGACCATACTCACTGTGCATTCTTGCATCTCCTGCTCCTTTGTGGCCAACCTCATAACAAGGATGTTCTCTCTCCTGGCAGCCTCTTGTTGCTGCTGCTTCAGCTTCTCCTCAGACTCCCTCAGGCCCGTCACATCATTTGCTGCAGAGTCAAAACAGGATAAATTTCAGTTGCAGACCTTTGAAGAGACTATTTGCTCAATGGCCATTCATGCATGTTAACATTTAAGATTCCAGCGTTACTTACAATTCAATTCAGAGTATTTTGTCTCAAGCATCTGCACATAAGCATCCTCCTGCTTCCACCTGAAAGAATATTAAACTATTCATAAAGGTGCATATGAAGAAAAGTAATCTTGCAGACTTGCACACTAGCAAAGTTAGCTAATTTGTAGTAATACCTTTGACAGAGCTCCTCTCTGGTCAAAGTCTTCAGATCACCTTCACTGAGGCGAACCTTGATAGGCAAATGGGATAATTAATCAGTATTAATACTGAGACTTTTGACTCTGGTCTTGACCAGGTAGTCATTTGAGGCAAAAGCCAGCTTGAGAAAGATTAATGTAGCCTGGGTAACGTTACTTCTTGAACTCACCTTTTTAGGTAACGGTTCCTCAGTCATTCTGGCCTTGGGGATACCTTGAAATTATATATAAATCAGAGCTTGATCATTATATAGTTTAGTTAGCAAGCGTTATTTATAATTAAGTGTTGTAGCACTAGCAGCTGCTAGCTAGCGACCTAGTTAGCTCTCTAAAATGTTGCTAGCTGGCCTAACGTTAGCTAGCTAGCAGGCTGGTTAGGTAACCGTAACGTCCGATAGCCCACATCATAGCTAGTTAGCAGATATTTATCAAATATAGGGAAATCATTTATAATATAGCTAGTTAACTACCTACTAGTGTTGGTAAACGAGCTCATTTCACTTCAATATTGCTAGGTCGGTAGTTTCTTGCTCTGGTCTATGCGCGCATGCGCCTGGTCTGCACTACGACGCATGCACATGGACCAGAGCTATTTTTGCTGTAAACAAAGTAGTTCATGTTTTGGATAAATTACAGCTTTATTTTGGCGAGTAACGAGAGTATATTGAAGCCAGTCATTTATCAAAAACGGATTATATGCAGCGTGTTGAAGAAAGCTCAAACCGCACGTAACGCCCTGGAACAGAGCTAGGTAGATTCTCGCTAACTAGCTGGTTGAGCAAGCTCAGCTACTGTACCTAATATCTGGTAATACACTCACCTGTAAGCTTGAAAGGTGAACTTGGTCAGTTAGGCAAATTGTGCATTAACAGTTTAGTCTATCTTGGTATATTATTACAGACTTAGGTTGCTGGCTCCATGTTGTCGCCGCCAAATGATGAAACGCAAGTGCACGAGGAGTGAAAGCGTCACAACAACTTGTGGGATTGTGCGCATGTCCGAGGCTAGGTACGTCTTCTTTTTCCTTTGTCGTCTTCTTCGAGGAGGTTTAACGGTGGTTGACATCTAATAAATGTTGCATTACCGCCACCTACTAAATTGGAGTAGAACTCCCGTATACTTTGCTCTTAGGGCTAGGCCCCATTTTCTCCATTTCCGCCTAAATGACGTGCCCAAAGTAAACTGCCTGTTGCTCATGCCCTGAAGCCAGGATATGCATATAATTGGTACCATTGGAAAGAAAACACTTTGCATTTTGTAGAAATGCTAAAATCATTTAGGAGAATATAACACAATAGATATGGTTGAAGAAAGTCCAAAGAAAAAACAACCGGATGTTGTTGTTTTTTTAGAAAACCCATCCTCTAAGAAAGGAAAGTAAAAAGTCATATTGAAAATTAGCTCCCTGGATTCCTATGGCTTCCACAGGGCGTCAGCAGTCTATGTTCAAGGTTTCAGGCTTGTAACTTCAAAAACAGAACAAGAAAGATCAGCTTTTGGAAATTCGTGTTTGAAGACAGGATGCACCTGCTAAAATCGGTTTTCTATTGAACATCCTTCTTTCCGTAAGAAATATTATAGTTTGATTACATTTTAGGGTATCTGAGGAGTAAATAGAAATGTACTTTCACTTTCACTTGTTGAAACAAACTTTAGGGGTAGATTTTCGGATTCCTTTCTCAGCATGTTGAACGAGTGGATTACTCAAATCGATGGCGCCAATTAAACATACTTTTTGGGATATAAAGAAGGATTTTATCTAACAAAACAACACCACATGTTATAGCTTGGACCCTTTGGATGACAAATCAGAGGAAGATTTTCAAAAAGTAAGTGAATATTTTATCGTTATTTGTTAATGTATGAAACCTGTGCCGGTGGAAAAATATTTTGATGTGGGGCGCCGTCCTCAACACTAGCATGTTTTCGCTGTAATAGCTACTGTAAATCGGTTAGTTAGATTAACAAGAATTTAAGATTTCAGCCGATATAAGTCACTTATATGTACCTAAATGTTTAATATCCATAATTTTTATGATTATTTATTTGAATTGTGGACCCTGCAGTTTCACCGGAAGTTGTCCCGCTAGCGGGACGCCTAGCCCTAACAGGTTTTAATAAAAAAAAGGGAAATAAATTACCAAATACCCTACTATCTATACTCATTAAAAACCCACCACAATACTCCACTATTTAAATCTATCTACCTCAGGCCAACAGCCTGAAAGGACGAGACACCACCACTCAACACACCCTGTAACTCTTCTGATGTCAAGTCTCGTACGCCCAAATACTTCTCTACAGCTGCCAGCACAACCTACATTTTTTGCAACTTTTGTTTTATCCCTGCAGTACAGTTGATAACCATTGCTATAAACGCTAAAAATCCAATCTTACTGAAGCATATATCACTTGTTGCCCTATCCCTCTGTACTTGCACAGATCTACTAGTCACACCACTCCTCTCAGGATCCCTCCACCTTGACCCATCTTCCTCTACTTTCTTCACTGTCTCAGCATACAATAACTTCTGCAGTACTCTAACCCTGTAAATCTCAACCTGCCTCTCTCCCACTGGACATTTATGATCCCCAGCCCCATGGGCACACCTACAATTAACACATTTCCCCAATGCTACACATTCCTTTGTCTCATGCCATTCTGCACACTTCTCACATCTAGGAACCTCCCTCCTACACACTGCTGTCCTCAGCCTCCAGTATTTATGCTGCAGTAGTTTATGTGTCGGGGGGCTAGGGTCAGTCTGTTATATCTGGAGTATTTCTCCTGTCTTATCTGGTGTCCTGTGTGAATTTATTTTTCTCTCTCTCTCTTTCTTTCTCTCTCTCAGAGGACCTGAGCCCTAGGACCATGCCTCAGGACTATCTGGCATGATGACTCGTTGCTGTCCCCAGTCCACCTGGCCGTGCTGCTGCTCCAGTTTCAACTATTCTGCCTGTGGCTATGGAACCCTGACCTGTTCACCGGACGTGCTACCTGTCCCAGACCTGCTGTTTTCAACTCTCTAGAGACAGCAGGAGCGGTAGAGATACTCTCAATGATCGGCTATGAAAAGCCAACTGACATTTACTTTTGAGGTGCTGACTTGTTGCACCCTCGACAACTACTGTGATTATTATTACTTGACCATGCTGGTCATTTATGAACATTTGAACATCTTGGCTATGTTCTGTTATAATCTCCACCCGGCACAGCCAGAAGAGGACTGGCCACCCCTCATAGCCTGGTTCCTCTCTAGGTTTCTTCCTAGGTTTTGGCCTTTCTAGGGAGTTTTTCCTAGCCACCGTGCTTCTACACCTGCATTGCTTGCTGGTTGGGGTTTTAGGCTGGGTTTCTGTACAGCACTTTGAGATATCAGCTGATGTAAGAAGGACTATATAAATACATTTTATATATGGGCCACAAGCTTATGGGCCACAGCCACAACGTAATGTATTCGGCACAAAAGCTCATACGGGATAACTTATATATCCTAACATCACTTTGTCGGGAAAAGACTTAACATCAAAACTCAAAAGAGTTTTCACCACTCACGCCACCCTGTCTTTATCTATCACAAACACCGGGAATCTTCCCCTTCAGTTGCTCAACTTTCACATTTACCGCTACCCCAGTAGTCACTCCTTTCAATGGCAAC
This sequence comes from Salmo trutta, assembly GCF_901001165.1. Taxonomy (NCBI): domain Eukaryota; kingdom Metazoa; phylum Chordata; class Actinopteri; order Salmoniformes; family Salmonidae; genus Salmo; species Salmo trutta. The sequence continues at coordinate 4,254,364 of NC_042989.1, forward strand.
CTTTTCTTGAAAGCAAAACAATTCACACCTCTTGTCCCCAGGGGCAAAAATCTGATATCAACTTTGGAGGGGACTATTACATGACATTTTCTCAAGAGCAATTCCTGAGGGGGACACCAAAAGTAGCGCTGTAACACATAGCCTACATTGTAATATGGTAAATGTATATTGAGGAACCAAAGAAATAAGGTGTTTGCCGTACTCCTAACTACCGGTACCCAAAACTACACAACTAATCACAACAGCAATACCATTGCCTTTAACAAATCTTAGTTCAGTCACCAGTTTAAGTTGAGAGTGGGGGTATCCATGGCATTTTCCAATTATGTTCCTATTTTACAAGTCAAACAAATTGAGAACCTTTCATAATGTTGCCAAACAAAGACTCAACAAACTTACCTGAGACTCCCTGTCTCTGCCAGTCTGTCCCTGCATATCTGTCCCCAACTCTGCTGTCTGTGTGCCATCTGTTGCCTGCTCTGCCTAATGACATCATTGTGAAACATTTCCATTAGAATTTCATTTCTTTCTTATGAACATTTTATCAATTAGTCTTTGAGATATTAGGCTACTAGGGTTCTTACTTTGCGTTTTGGTGTACTGAAAAATACTCTGATTTCTGTCTTTTTAATTTTTCTACCATTTTTCTACCTGGCTGGTTGGCTGGCTGGCTGGCTGGCTGGCTACACACACACACAGTGTGTAGGTTATTTACAGTAGGAGATGGGCTTCTATCATCTTATCTTATATCATTCTATTTGGGCTTCGATCTAAAAGGTAGCTAGCAAATGTGAAACGGATTGCAGTGACAAGAGTTGACAGCTGTATGAGTTCACCATTTACACAACATATGCTGCAACCTTTTGTAATTTTAATAGTTTGTTTCATATTGGCTGGCTTCCAACAATAGCTGAATTTGCAAAGCTAGCAAGCACCAATTCATTTCAGTGGTGTTTGCTATAATCTTTGCTACCCGGGTTAAATAAAGGTGAAATAAAATAAATAAATAAAAGTTCCCTTGCGACAATTTCGCTTTTGCAACGAGACCATTAAATATATTTAAGACAACGGTAGAAGAGAGTGTAGTTCTGTTCAGTTTGGACTTCAGTTTATCGCTAACATTATCACAGGGACTTTGAAGCACTAACTTACATAATCTGCATGCTGATCTTGGAATAAATTGACGATAGTAAAGATTCCATCTTTGACGACGCCACATAAATGGAATAGGTACTAGCTAGCTTAATAGTTCATATTTGCGCGCTAGCTCTGCATATTCAGCTAGTGTGTGTGTGAACCCTGCCAACATAAAACAAAACATTGCATTGGCGCGATTGACTGGATTAACCTCCCGTCAGTTACGTGCATTGAGTGCCTTTCAGACAGTAGACACGACCCCTCTGTTACCTTGCCAACTAAGGAACTGGCAGTGGATCAAACCATTGTGAGGCAAAGGGTGGGGGGGTCGCAATCTTTTGAAACTTAAAAATGCGCTATTAAGTGTCTATAATCAGCACAATTGCTTTCATTGCGTATTATTAATATTATTTAAATTACATAGTTATGTTTACAGTGATATATTGGGGGGGACAAATCATATTTTTCCCAGGATGGGGGGGTCGTGTCCCCCCCGTGATTTCCGCCACTGCTTGTCCCTATTCGTTTGAAGCGGAGTACCTGCTCCCTCTGACCAGCGGAAACACAAACAATTATCACAACACCACTTCTGGTTACCTTGACCGATTCCACAGCACCCAATTTTGTTATGACCCACCCTGAATCTACACTTTTTCCAAAAATGTCACTCCTACCGTCACAGACTCATCTTTATCCTGACCCTCGGTGCGAGCCTCAGGCTCTGAGAACTTCACCACACCAACCACCTCCGATAATTCGCCCTCACTCACTTCCATTTCTCCTCCTGTCTTCGATTCGCTGTACAGCTAACTCTGCTTAAAATTTCTACCATTCTTCTTTAACAAACAATCTCCCTTTTTTCCGCCATTCTTAACTGATTCAAGCTCACCCTCTTCCTCCCTCTCTCTCTTTGACCTCCTCTGCCTGTCTTTTTCCCTTCATTCCTCCTCTGTATTCAAAGTGTACATCTCCTTATGATAGTATTGTACTTTCCCTAACATACATCTCATTCTTGCCCTCTCAAATGACGCCATTCCCCTTGCTACATGATGAACCCCCTACCATCTATGGCAAAACTAGCCAACTCACTTCTAGAGCTATGTTCTGCCCTTCCTTCATTGTTATTGGTCAGACCGTTCAGACTCGGCCAGGGACATCTGCTGTTGTGGTACAGTAAATTCTGTTGTGACTCTGCTAGCGGTAATGTAACAGTATAATGTGCATTTAATGTAGGCTATAGTTCAACAGTCGACTCCAGATGACATGACTTTACTCATTATCATATTCACTGTGTGGTGACTGGTGAGACTCTTCAGAAGCTAGCATGTGGTCCATATCAGGCCTAGTAATACCACAGATAAAAGTTACCAGTACCTTTGCTAATACCAATACACCGGTAATTGTTTCACAGCTGGAGAGGCAAAATCTCAAATCGATTTGTATTAATTTCCCTCAAAGTTGTTAAGGAACATCATGTTCCTAACATGAGGGACCCTTACTAACACCAGGTATTAACATGAAAACATGAAGTTCTATGACAATAGATCTTGTCTCTCTCTATCCCTCTCTAAGCCAGGTAGAAAACATGCACTCCTATTGACAATGCTTCTGCCTCTCTCTCTGCCTTTAATACTCCAGGTTAAAGTCCCCAGGAGACTGTCAGGATGACAGGATGACACATTACACCCCAGTCATCAGATGGCATACCTACAAAGCCACTGGAGCACAAACATATCGCCAGCCGTCACCCGTCTGTCTCACAGTCAAGAAAGGGCTTTGGACAGCGTGGGCTAACATGGATAAGATTGCATGTTTGGTATCAAGTCATTCTGTAGTCACCCTAGACGGCATTGCGAAAGGTGTCGTTTGTGAGGGCTCAGTTGCAACCTCATGCATATTCATTGATGTAACGTAACCTAAGTACTCCTCATCCATGCTCTGACAGTAATACACATAGTGAAGACGTTACAATATGAAAATTACAATGTAATTTTTAACCAAGTACGGTATTTGAAATTGAAGCTTGACATGCTGTATAACTATATCTATATTTCTATTTCATTAAATTAACCACTGGCTAAAGTACCAACCTATTTATTTAAACCATTAAATCATCCCTTTTTAAAACGTTTTATTTCACCTTTATTTAACCAGGTAGGCTAGTTGAGAACAAGTTCTCATTTACAACTGCGACCTGGCCAAGATAAAGCAAAGCAGTATGACACAGACAACAACACAGAGTGACACATGGAATAACATGGAATAAATAAACAGCCTTCCCTGTGGCTCCCTGTGGCTCCCTGTGGCTCAGTTGGTAGAGCATGGTGTTTGCAATGCCAGGGTTGTGGGTTTGATTCCCACGGGGGGCCAGTAGGAAAAAAATTATAATTATGAAATGAAATGTATGCATTCACTACTGTAAGTCGCTCTGGATAAGAGCGTCTACTAAAATGTAAACACAATAAACAAGTCAATGACACAGTAGAAAAAAGAAAGTCTATATACAGTGTGTGCACGAGGAGGTATGGCAATAAATAGGCCATAGTAGTGAAGGATTACAATTTAGCAGATTATCACAAGTGATAAATGAGCATATGATGATGTGCAAGTAGAGATACTGGTGTGTAAAAGAGCAGAAAAGTAAATAAAAACAGTATGGGGATGATGAGGTTAGGTAGATTGGGTGGGCTATTTACAGATGGACTATGTACAGCTGCAGCGATCGATTAACTGCTCAGACAGCTGATGTTGAAAGTTGGTGAGGGAAATATAAGTCTCCAGCTTCAGCGATTTTTGCAATTCGTTCCAGTCATTGGCAGCAGAGAACTGGAAGGAAAGGCGGCCAAATGAGGTGTTGGCTTTGGGGATGATCAGTGAGATATACCTGCTGGAACGTGTGCTACGGGGGGGTGTTGTTATGGTGACCAGTGAACTGAGATAAGGCGGAACTTTACCTAGCATAGACTTATAGATGACCTGGAGCCAGTGGGTCTGGCGACGAATATGTAGCGAGGGCCAGCCGACTAGAGCATGCAGGTCGCAGTGGTGGGTGGTATAAGGTGATTTGGTAACAAAACGGATGGCACTGTGATATCCCTTGGACTGTCTATGTCTGTGTTCATATAGACTCTGTGGTGGATAAAGTTTATTCACATACTGATGGAAATCATTTCATTCACATTCTTCAGAGAAGTTCAAGAAAGACCAGCATGAAGAGGATAAAACCCACAACAGAGGAGCTGGCTGGCATCATGAGCCTTCAGTGTCAACTCCTGCAGACCAGAATGTCTCCTGGCGTCATCCTTAACCACACATTAGAGAATAAGTTGCAGGTGGGTCAGTAATCTGATTGGGTGGTGACCCTGTTACTGGCCATGCAGGAGAGAGAGGGCCCGTCCCAAATGGCATCCCATAGTGCACTATATAGAGAATAAGGTGCCAATTGGGACGCAATAAGAGACTACAGTTCAAATCTCCTCAGCTCTCAGTCCGAGGCCTGGTACTAAATCATGTAATTTAAGGCCCAGTCTCTCAACAAGGACTGGCGTGTAGATGTTAACATGGGTATCACACAGTCACACACCACCTGTTTGTTAATGTTCTCTATTAGAATCCTCTGAAGAGCTTGGCAGAATTAGTTTCCCTTCCAAAGAGCTAGACGGAATGTGCGCACAGTCTGGTCTGCACACAATAAGTTTAGGTAAAGCAACTGGATAGAAAAGGCTATGGTAAAATTATTTTAATGATATCCAACTAATAATAACGTATTATGCGCAACAAGACAGTATTGTACTACTGTATATACAGTAACACTCAATATTATACAACAAAGCTTTGGTACTGGAGCTTTCAGTTGAAAGGGAGGCCAGCACGAAATCGTTATCACTCGCATTACACATGTATTGTAGATGCATTCTTTGTATGCAAACCTGAATCCATTTATTTTCTCTTGATGTAGGCGATACCTTCACATAATGAGGATGACACATGCAACACTGGCTGGAACCAAAGCCTAAATAATTGACAGACTTGTTTCATTGGATACAGGCAACGTTAGACATTAGACATATGGCTTACAGAGTGCATGTGTTATTGATGAGCTGGTGAGATGTACTTTAGTTTTCAGTGGAACTTGCATTGAACACAAGCTGCTAAAGTGTGCTTTAACTGAGTAATACAACCACAGTACCACCACCCACCATTGCGACCTGTATGCTCTAGTCGGCTGGCCCTCGCTACATATTCGTCGCCAGACCCACTGGCTCCAGGTCATCTACAAGTCTATGCTAGGTAAAGCTCCGCCTTATCTCAGCTCACTGGTCACGATAACAACACCCACCCATAGCACGCGCTCCAGCAGGTATATCTGTTATGTGAATTAAGTTATCAATGTTCTTAAACCGAACTTCAATTCAACTACTCAGTCTGCCCCCCCAGAGTGTGTAAGATTCTGGTGGAATGAAGCAGACGGATAGCCAGCCTACAAGGGTCAAAACGTTTATTTATGAGAGCTCTGAAATCCTTACAATGTACAAAGCCTTTTATATTAACACACACACACACACACACACACACACACACACACACACACACACACACACACACACACACACACACACACACACACACACATAAACTTACATCAGTAGAGAACTCCACCCCGCTTTAGGCGGCTGTATTTTTCCACAGTACACATACATTCCTTATCAACCTTGCCACCTGTCTTCTAATCTCCTGCCAACTAAGCCGTTCCCAGGCCGTTGTTTCTCTCCCTAACTTAGGGAGGCTTCTTCTCCTGTTCCTTTCCCAAGGTCGTCTTATCAACTCTGCCCTGCTCATTTTGAAGTGGTAACACACAGTATTCGTTTATAGTTTTTAACATATTATTATAGCCTTATAATTACCTAATACATTTCAACAGGTTATATGGTTTCTGAGTGAAACCATTTAGTCAAACCTTTAATCATATAATTTCCATTACAATATCTCACTGGTCATCCCCAAAGCCAACACCTCTTTTGGCCGCCTTTCCTTCCAGTTCTCTGCTGCCAGTGACTGGAACGAATTGCAAAAATCGCTGAAGCTGGTGACTTATATTTCCCTCACCAACTTTAAACATCAGCTATCTGAGCAGCTAACAGATCGCTGCAGCTGTACATAGTCCATCTGTAAATAACCCACCCAATCTACCTACCTCATCTCCATATTGTTTTTATTTACTTTCTGCTCTTTTGCACACCAGTATCACTACTTACACACCATCATCTGCTCATTTATCACTCCAGTGTTAATCTGCTAAATTGTAATTACTTCGCTACCATGGCCTATTTATTGCCGACCTCCTCATGCCTTTTGCACACACTGTATATAGACTTTCTTTTTTTCTATTGTGTTATTGAATGTACGCTTGTTTATTCCATGTGTAACTCTGCGTTGTTGTTTGTGTCGCACTGCTTTGCTTTACATTGGCCAGGTCGCAGTTGTAAATGAGAACTTGTTCTCAACTAGCTTACCTGGTTAAATAAAGGTGAAATAAAATAAATAAAAAGAATAGCTTGCTGAACATGATTTTTTTTAATAAAAAAAATAATTAAAAAAATCAATGCTTTTTGCTCAATGCCTATTTTATTTATTGTGGAAGAAGAGCTAGGTCCTTGTTAGATCATGTGGTTAGATGTAGGTTGTTTTCCCACCATGTTCCTACTTAAAAATGTGTGATGGATCACTTGAAACATGTAGTCATAAACCTTGAAAGTTAAACGCAATGTTAAACCCAGATAAATGCAATAACACAAGATGTCTACCAAGAAATGTACACTGAGCTGGGCTCCCCACAGGAGCAGTACCCCATGAATGATTTAAGGAAGATCCTTCTTCTTCTTCCAATATTGAGAAGCTCTGACTTTTTGTTTGGTAGCACGAAAATCTATTGAAATGTGTTGATTAGCTTCCTGTTGTCCCGTACATACGCACACATGGCCTCACTCATATTAACGCATGTCTTTGGTTGCCTACAAAGAAATAGCCTAATTCTGTTCATACCTTTTCGGCCAACCCACATTTAGTCACAATTCCCAAAGCTACTTTTAGTTCCCTTTCCAATGTAAATTGATTTCAGAATTCTGAGTCAGACACATTGCATTACCATCGTTTCTTACATTACCAGACACATTGGATTCATCGAATGTGCTGTATGTGTTTGCATATCTGAACATTAATGTCTTGTAAAAAAGTCGCAGTAACTTGGTGGAACAAGTCTTGTTGGCTTGTCTGCCTTGGCAGAGTCCGTTTGCGATGACGTCTCTCTCTCTCACCAACCTATTTAGTTATAGTTACCTGTCTGTCTCGGGTTCAACACTCATACACTATTCATTGACGTATCACATCACTCCAGCCTAACTCCTGCCCTGGACAAGCCATATTCTTTTTAACTTCACTTTTGTGACCTTTCTGTTTCTGCAGTGTAAATGTCTAAAATGGCTCTGTAGGATAACTATTTTGTAGCCCTCAGAGTTTGGTTTGTTTCTTTCACCAGGAACCGTTGGGAGTTGGTTTGAAGAAAAGGATAGTGTGCCATTTTCTTGTATGGTATGTATGAACATCATTATATACATTTTCCGATAGACTTCATGGATAGCAATGCTGTTGTGTATAACATAGTCACAGCTTAGTTTAAAGAATAAGCTCACCCCCAACACACTTATTTTTGCAGGCCCCCTCTTGACAGCGGAGAGAAACAATTTAAGTTTTAGAGTTAATTTCCTGCAATTCTACACATTTTGACATGGGGCGTGGAGAATATAGCTTAGCAGTTTTAAAACAAGTATCCTGCAATTCTACACATTTTGACATGGGGCATAGAGAACATAGTTTAGCAGTCTTTAAACAAGTTTGCTGCAATTCTACACATTATGACATGGGGCGTGGTGAACATAGTTTAGCAGTTTTTAAACAAGTATGCTTTAATTCTACAGATTTTGACATGGGGCGTAGTGAACATAGTTTAGCGGTTTTTAAACAAGTTTGCTGCAATTCTACACATTTTGACATGGGGCGTAGAGAACATAGTTTATCAGTTTTTAAACGAGTATGCTTTAATTCTACACATTTTGACTTGGGGCGTAGAGAACATAGTTTAGCAGTTTTTAAACAAGTATGCTTTAATTCTACACATTTTGATATGGGGTGTAGAGAACATAGTTTAGCAGTTTTTAAACAAGTTTGCTGCAATTCTACACATTTTGACATGGGGCGTGGAGAACATAGTTTAGCAGTTTTTAAACAAGTATGCTTTAATGCTCCACATTTTGACATGTGGCGTAGAGAACATAGTTTAGCGGTTTTTAAACAAGTTTGCTGCAATTCTACAAACACTGACATGGGCCGTAGAGAACATAGTTTATCAGTTTTTAAACGAGTATGCTTTAATTCTACACATTTTGACATGGGGCGTAGAGAACATAGTTTAGCAGTTTTTAAACAAGTATGCTTTAATTCTACACATTTTGACATGGGGCGTAGAGAACATAGTTTAGCAGTTTTTAAACAAGTATGCTTTAATTCTACACATTTTGATATGGGGTGTAGAGAACATAGTTTAGCAGTTTTTAAACAAGTATGCTTTAATTCTACACATTTTGACATGGGGCGTAGAGAACATAGTTTAGCAGTTTTTAAACAAGTATGCTTTAATTCTACACATTTTGATATGGGGTGTAGAGAACATAGTTTAGCAGTTTTTAAACAAGTTTGCTGCAATTCTACACATTTTGCCATGGGGTAGAGAGAAGATTTACCAACTTTATAACAAATTTCATGTCATTCTACTCATTTTGCCAAATTAAATCAAAGTTTATTGGTCGCGTACACAGATTTGCAGATGTTATCGCAGGTGCAGTGAAACGCTTGTGTTTCTAGCTCCAACAGTGCAGTAATACCTAGCAATACCTAGCAATACACACATAATCCCCCCCGCAAAATGAAGCAATAATCACGAAATATCACAACGAGCCATGGGGGGAAGATAAATGTTTGCCGTTTTTAACATGATATCTGAGTGAGAGTGACAAAAAAAATCAATCAATGGGGGCCCCCTGGTCGGTAACTCGACCATGATTACTACCAGTTAGATAGCTTGCTAAACTAATTTACCAATCTAAAATGTTTTAGCTGACATGGGCTAACTGAGTGACTGTCAGTGACTGACATAACAAGAGAAAAACTGCTGCAGCAGAACCAAACTTCACAACCATGTGTATTCTACTATTCTAACTCTCAACAGTAAATTGAGACCCTGACTGAGTTGATACATTTTTTGGGGTTGGGGGAATTGATCCGCGGGCCTAAAAAACCCGCGAACCGTTGACCATCCCTGTTCTGAATAAAGCAATTGACCATAGCCCTACTGAGACCATGCAATACAGAATCCCTGAAACAAAATATGTAAATTGATGTAGATCACCTGAAAACAGGTAAAAGCAAACTGAATAGAGATCTGTCAGGAAATCAATCATGAAATAATTCCACCCAAATTGTACTGTATGTGTTTCTTTTGTAATACTTTTTTGGTTACTTGCAGTTAGTTAAGCTTGCTATCATAGATCCTGAAAGCTACCTCAATGTTATAACAAAATAGATTTTACCAAAGAAAAGCCAGCTACAGTATACACTAGAAAGAAAAGCCCATTGAGAAGAGATCTGTTGGATTCATCATTTACCATTCAAATCTTACAATACAATACATGCTTTTAAAGGTGTTTTATGTACAATAATAATTATTCTGAGTTTTATTTTCCACAAAGCATATGAAATATATCCTGAAATGTATTCCTGCCTCCTGACTTTTTCCATATTTTGTTGTGTTATAGTCTGAATGTTAAATTGGCCTATACACAAAACAAGCAGACATTGAATATCCATTTGAGCATTGTGAAATTATTATTTACACTTTGGATGGTGTACCAATACACCCAGCCACTACAAAGATACAGGCGTCCTTCCTAACTCAGTTGCCTGAGAGGAAGGAAACCACTCAGGGATTTCACCATGAGAGCAATGGTGACTTTAAAACCCAGTGGTGGAAAAAATACCCAATTGTCAGACTTGAGTAAAAGTAAAGATACCATAATAGAAAATGACTAAAGTAAAAGTCACCCAATAAGAGTCCGCCAGATCAGAGGCAGTAGGGATGACCAGGGATGTTGTCTTGATAAGTGTGTGAATTGGACAATTTTTCTGTCCTGCTAAGCATTCAAAATGTAACGAGTACTTTTGAGTGTCAGTGGAAATGTATAGAGTAAACAGTACATTATTTTCTTTAGGAATGTAGTAAAGTAAAAGTAGTCAAAAATATAAATAGTAAAATAAAGTACAGATACCACATAAGTAGTACTTTAAAGTATTTTTACTTAAGTACTTTACACACCTGTTAAAACAGTTACAGAGTTTAAAGGCTGTAATAGGAGAAAACTGAGGCTGGATCAACAACATTGTAGATACTCCACAATACTAACCTAAATGACAGAGTGAAAAGAAAGAAGCATGTACAGAATACAAATATTTCAAAACATGCATCCTGTTTGCAATAAGGCACTGAAGTAAATCTGCAAAAACATGTGGCAAAGATATGAATTGAATACAAAGCGTTATCTTTGGGGCAAATCCAATACAACACATCACTGAGTACCACTCTTCATATTTTCAAGCATATGGGTGGCTGCATTATGTTATGGGTGTGCTTGTCATTGGCAAGGACAAGGGATTTTTTGGGGATAAAAAGAAACAGAATAGAGCTAAGCACAGGCAAAATCCCAGAAGAAAACCTGGTTCCGTCTACCTTCCATCAGACACTGGGAGACAAATTCACCTTTCAGCAATAGCCTAAATCACAAGGCCAAATATACACTGGAGTTACTTACCAAGACGGCATTGAATGTTCCTGAGTGGCCTAGTTACAGTTTTTACTTAAATCGGCTTGAAAATCTACAACAAGACTTGAAAATGGCTGTCTAGCAATGATCATCAACGAACTTGACAGAGCTTGAAAAATAAAATTGTTTCAAAAAAGTCCAGGTGTGCAAAGCTCTTAGAGACTTACCCAGAAATACCCACAGCTTTCATTGCTGCCAAAGGTGATTCTAACATGTATTGACACAGGGGTGTGAATACTTATGTAAATCAGCAATTTATGTATTTCATTTTCAATACATTTGAAAACATTTCTAAAAACATGTTTTCACTTTTTCATTATGGGGTATTGTGTGTAGATGGGTGAGGGGGGGAAAAACTATTGAATCCACTTGGAATTCAGGCTGTAACACAACAAAATGTGGAAAAAGTCAAGAGGTATGAATACTTTCTGAAGGCACTGTGTTAAGGTCATGGGATGTGAATTATTTAAACTCCTCATCAGAGCCAGAAGAGGGTGTGGTGGTAGAGTGGAAACCAGGCTACCTGCCTTAAGAAATACACTGGTTTAGTCTCAAATGGCACCCTATTCACCCATAGGGCTCTGGTCAAAAGTAGTGCACTATATAGGAAATTGTTTGCCATTTGTGACGCATCCACTGACTGTTATACTGTGCCATAAGAGGAGACTGATGTGTGTCTGAAATGGCACCCTATTCCCTACATATTGTACTTGGGCTCTGGTCAAAGAGGTGCACTATATAGGGATCCTAA